>NC_142787.1:31592197-31829697 GCF_988280905.1 Pimephales promelas
TCAGCCAGACAAACAAGATCATTACTAATACCAACACTTTGAATGCATGTAATTACTCAACCAAAACCTCAGATTTGTTTAACAATCTCAAGCAGCACATTATCATTATTATTATTAATATTATAATTAATGAATGACTGGAGGGCGGGCTGTGAGCATTAGCCTTAAGAACGCAGTCAAATGGAGCTGATTACCAAGAAGAGCTAAACATCAGAGCTCCCTGTTGCTCAGCATAGAGAAGAGAAGCGGCGTCTGATGACAGTTTTAGGTCAGGATTGGAAATATTTGTCATTTTTAATCAGCGCCTTTGATGCACCACACTGTGCAATAACAGACCAGCCATGAGCGCAGACGTCTGTTGAGCCTCAGCTTTTGTTTCCGTGCGGTTGCTCGACCTCATGACATCGGAATAAGAGAGAGGTCCGAAAATCTGTCATCATTTATTGATTTATCTTAAATATTTCTTATTCATTTGACATTAAAATTTCACATGCATGCACAACAGCTCAAAAGTTTAGAATAATTAAGATTTTAGTTTCTGTTTTTGAAAGAAGTGTCTTGTTTTCACCAAGGCTGCATTTCAATTATCAATGTAAAAACAAGTTACATTGTGAAATATCACTAAATGTGAGAGATGTATTTTAAAATGTCATTTATTTCAGTGACAGGCCAAACTGAATTTTCAGCATCATTACTCTTCAGTCTACATGATGATGAGAACAGTTTTTTATGGAAAAGTGATTCGCTACAATTCAAAAGTTGGGGTATATATATATATTTATAAATATTTATATATATAATAGTACTTTAATTTAGCAGGGATGCATTACATTGATCTGAATTTAATTGAACCCGACTTCCTATTTTTTTTTAATGAAAAGTGATACACTAAAATTCAAAAGTTGGGTTATATATATATTTGGGCTGTCAAACGATTAATCGCGATTAATCGCATCCAAAATAAAAGTTTGTATAATTTATATTATATATAAATATAAATATTTTACATATAAATATTTTTTTTCTTAAATATACATGCATGTATGTGTATTTATATGTACAAAATAATTATACACAGTGCACGCACATATATTATGTAAACACAAACTTTTATTTTGGATGCGATTAATCATTTGACAGCCCTAATATATATATATATATATATATATATACACACATTTTAATTTAATTTAGCAGGGGTGCATTAAATTGATCTGAACTGAATTGAAAATAAAGACATTTATAACATTAAAATATTATTTCAAATAAATTATGTTCATTTAACTTTTTTTTTAATTTTCAATGAACCCCCATTATTATGAAGCAGCAAAACTATGAAGCAGCAAAAACTGTTTTCAACATTGGTAATAATCAGAAATATTTCTTGAGCATATTATAGTGATTTCTGAAGGATCATGTGACACTGAAAAATGGAGTAATTACACTGAAAATTCAGCTTTCATCACATAAATAAATTAGTTTATTAAAATAGAAAAGTTATTATTATATTATATTATTATTATTTTATGTATATTATATTATTTTTACATTTTATATTTTAAATATTTTACATTATATAAAGGCAGAAATATTATATATATATATATATATATATGTGCATGTATGTATTCTGCCTATAAAATATTAAATATAAAATAATATATTTATATACATGCATGTATTTCTAACTCCATTTATTTATACACACTGACTAACACAAAAAAACATCCTAATGTCATTCCAAACATGTATGACATACTTTCTTCTATGAAACACAAATGAAGGTATTTTTAAAATATTTCAACTGTTTTTGTCCATACAATGAAAGTCTGTGCTGTTCAAAGCAGCATTGCATACTTTCAATGTATGTATATATAAAAAAAAATGTTGTTTTTTTGTTTGTTTTTATCACACACAGAGAAATATCATCAAATATATAATATTTTTCAAAATATCTTTATTTGTATTCCAGAAGAAAGTCACTCTGGTTTGGAATGCCATGAGGGCGAGCAAAAGATGACAGAATTTAATTTGTATTTTTTGGCTCTTATACCGTGCAAACAAGTGTGGAAGGCATCAAAAAACTATTTGACCATTCTGTTAAAGTTTGCACAGCTCGGGTGCACTTTGACCCCGTCCTGCACCTTGCCTGCAATGCTCAGGAATGTGTCCCAGGTACTTGTTTACAACTTTCTGCCATCTTGATTTCCTGGCTACAGGCAAACCAGTTGCACCACACAAAGAGGACAAATATGCGGTCTGTTTGCTATCATCTTTCCATTTCTGTGCACGCTGTAAATAACTGAAAATCCAAAGGAGGGAAGGAAAAACACCCCAGTGCACATACCAAACCTCGAACATAATCTTAAGCATTCCAGCACAGATTTTGTGTTAAAGTCCAGGAAGACTTAAGTAGCACTGATCATGGGTTCAAGTGAAACAAAGCAGTAGTTCAACACTGAATTGAAGATTTAAAGAAGAACACATTCAGTGAACAAACAGTAATGGACTCAGCATGCATCTGTATACTGAAGAGTAAGCAAGTACGCATTCCCAGTTGCTCAACACATACCTATCCCTTGGGTCAATCCAACTGGTGGCTTGATTTATATGGTCTATATAATAGACTTTCCCGTCAAAATCTCGGGCCTCTTCCCAACCCTCTGGCAATGGTAACTCCTTCCTTGGCATGACCAACTAGTCTCCATGTAATTTGCTCTGTAAGTCTTCTAAGTTGATTTGAAAGCAAACCATGTGTTGCTTTGCGTGGACTAGTCCAAAAAAGTTAAACCCCACGCATAAGGAAAGTGCCATTAATTAACCACTGACAGATGTATTCCATATCATACGTGTTCCGATATCCCAGTTCAATTCGTGCAGGCGACACCGAGCATTGTTGTTAAAACGCTGTTAAATGAATGGACGAGGGCGTGATGCTCTGAATCGCGTAAGTTTGCCGCAGGAGTTGCGCTTTTGTGCTCAGAAACTGCTCGTTTCTTGTGCATTCTCGCTCATCAAACAGTCGATCCCATCCTCGCGGAGATTGATGGATGGTGAACTTGCGCGAGACGTCAAAAAACTTTCAAAGGTCGTGCGCGAGAGTTTTCCTCCGAGAAAAAGAAGTCAAAAGTCGATTTTAAAGCCCACACAATTCCCTCCGAGCAGAAAATAGAGCTAATATTCCAGTATTATCCACATATGAGCGAGTCTATGGTGGGTTTTTTTCGCTCAGTGTCTGCCCACCATGTTTTAGCGACAACTGTGCTAGCTTGTTAGCCCAAAAGCTCGCTGTATTACAGGCACCGCAAACAGTTAGTTACTCCACACAATCGTATTCCGTATCTTCGTGTTTTGCCGATGCATTCCTGTCACCTCCGCTGCATTTCGGCAATTTCTTTGAAAAAAAGTAGCGCGTTTCTTTCTCGTTTGTTTCCAAATGTTGTGTTTTCCTTTAAGTGTCTGTGTGCGGCGGTTCTCCCCCGTAGTCAAGCTCGGTCGCTATGCTGCGGTTGGAGTGGATGACGTCACACAGGTGATGGTGGCCGTAGTCCTTCTGGTAGCAGAGCACTAAACAAACATGTTATCAGGTATTTTAAGTCAAAAACTACTTCTGTACATTTTCGGTGAATTTAATATTCATAAGAGTAAATTTAATAATTCGAAATCGGCCAAAAACCGATTCAGTATTTCACAAAATGAATAAAAACTGTGAAATTCAAACTCAGAATATTATGCAAACCTGCAGTAATTAAATATGTTAAATTGCACAAATATCTCACCCAGAATGGCAGAATGGCACAGCTGAAAGGGTTGTTTGAGCGTCGCCCTCTACTGTACGAGCTGAGGAAAAGTAACACAAAAGTAATGGTACACATTACTTTACATAAAAGGTAACATAGTAACACAATCAGTTACTTGTTTAAGGAGTAATGCAAAACATAATGCATAACCTTAAAAAGTAAATTTACCTAACTCTGATGATAATGATGTGTGAGTGTAATAACATTTTATCATTTTCATGGGTAAAATGGGTTCATTTTCATTTTATCACAATCGTGTTTTTTTATTATTCAATTCACTTAATAAAACTCAAAAACCATAATTTCTTAAAATGGTGTAATTAATTAATTAATTAATTAAAATATAAAACAAATATAATTTATTTTTTGACTCAAAACTTTCTTTAAAATGATTGCTGGGAATCTATTGGGGACAGTGGTTATTTGTCATAAATGCTAAACATGCGAACCAAACTAATAGAAAATACGACTTTAAAAAAAGTTCTTTAAAAATGCAAAGTATACATTTTCCCTTATTTTGACACTCTTTATTACATAAAAAAGATGGAATAAAGAAAATAGCACAATATAAAAGTTGTAATAATGTATCATTTGATACTAGGATGATTGTTTAAAAAAAAATTTAAACTCCCTTGAAACAGAAAAGTTCAAGCAATGCAAAACAAAAGGTTAATCCGGAAGTTATGGAGGTGCATGTGAATAATTCATGTCAACACATAATATTGTCAACACAAGTTCCCCAGATTTCAACTAAACAACGCCCTCCAACGGCAAGTAGGAGATAATGCATCACTTATTAGGTAAGTTTAAACTAAAACAAATAATAAAATATTTTTTCTGTCCCATGGTTAGTTTTGTAGTCTGTTTTTGAACCAAAAATATGTTTCAATATAGGCCTACCATAGTTAAAGTGACACTGACACACACACCACATTCCAACATAAATCACGGACAGCAGAATTATTAAATTGAACTGTAAAAAAAAAAAATAATTACTTATAAAACATTTTTAAAACCAAGAAGTGAAGGTTCTCCACCCCTCGACTGAAACTGGGCGCGTGCTTTTCAAAACAATCCAGGGCGGATCACGTGCTGCACTGGAGAGAGCAAAGGCAGCAGCTCGCGCTCTGCTCACACACACACAATCACACACACTTCTCTTCAGGTCCAGGTTCAGGTGCGCTTATGGTTGTTCTGCGTCATATCTCCGTGGCGTTTAGCGCCGCGATGGCTGCGGTCGGGACCGCGCTGTTTATCGCGCTCAATGTCTTCTATAAAAGACGGGTATGGACACCAGAGTCACACTACTGCACGTTTCGAGAGGTTAGTACGACACCAAAGAAATAGTTCCTGTTTTTATGATACCGCTTGTCGCGCGTGACTGATGGAGCCAATCATCAAGGGACTTTCTGTTAATTCAACTGTACACACTGCGTATATAGCGATTGTGTGATTTTGGATTCTATTTTGAGAAGTCACAGTATCTAGATGATATAAAAGTAATTCTATTCATTTCTATTTATTTGTAATGCTTTTTAACTATAGTGTCATACCCAGCTGGCCCGAGAACAAAACAACTGTTCCAAACGAATTATTGCTTAAACATTAGGCTACTGTGTTTAGATGAGCATGAATATCAGAATTTACGTATCGTGATATAATAAATATGAACATTTTTATACTAAATAGTAATATTCAGGTCTATAAAAGCTAGATATTGATCTTGGAAGAGTAAATCTTGCTTGCAGGGGATGTTCAGTTGTTCCTTTGAGTCAAACCTAAACAGTTAAGTATATGGATTATTCATCATGAATAGACAGTGCCACTAAAACATTATGACAATGTTTAATGTAAAGTGCTGCTTGGACATGAAAGGGAAAATTATATTATTATTATTGTTAAAAACGTTTTTTCCAGTGTTGTAGTCGAGACCACCTCACTCGAGTCCGAGTCGACACCGAGACCAGAGAGAGTCGAGTCCGAGTCAAGACCGAGTCCATAGAGAGTCGAGTCCGAGTCGAGTCCGAGATCAGAGACGGTCGAGTCCGAGTCGAGACCGAGACCAGTGAGGGTTGATTACCTAATTTACTTTTATTTACTTAGAGAAATCCTTTTTTTTTTTTTTACTGAATATGATCAGTTTAGGGTAAAAAGGCCACATAGTAGGTGGTGTTAAAAGTAATTTTATTACAATTTGTCATGCGCAGTTGCGCACTAGAAAATCACCAATCACTGGGCGTGTCAATCAATTTAAAGAAATATTTTATTAACATACATTAATAATCATGAAAAATATTTTTAATTGAACTCGAGTGGACTCGGGAATAATTCCGAGTCCTAAAAAAAAAATGTTCGAGTACGAGTCAATTCCGAGTCCAAATGGACACGAGTCCATGACAAGACCAAGACCATTAAAATATGGTCTCGAGACCGAGTCCGAGTCTCCAGTACTACAACACTGGTTTTTTCCTCTCTGCAACAGCAACAGAATAGCCAAAGTAGCAGAAACGTTGTCGGTCTGCCTGTTATTACACAACTAATACCCTAATTAATGATGGCAAAGGCTTTGACTATTTGCAGAAATTGCAAAATTAATCCCTGCTTTAAATCCAGCTCATTTCCCTGCCTGCTCTTCCATGATTGTGTGTATGTTTAGGAGGAAGAGGAGGAGCGCAGTGAGAAGCAGGTGCTTGTTCTCGGGTTGGACGGCGCCGGTAAGAGCAGTGTTCTGCAGGGTCTGAGTGGAGCGGGCCACAGGACGGGCCGCCGAAAGCCCACTCGCGGCTTCAACTTCATCAGCGTACACACACCTGCGTGCCAGCTGGACTTCCTGGAAAGTACGAATTGGTGCCGGATCACCCTTTCCTCCGGCGCACCTTTGTGAAAGATAGCATATTTTAGAGAGTACTTAAAGGGATAGTTCACTTTGAAATTAATTTTTGATATGTTTTATCTTCGCTCAAGGGCGTCCAAGATGTAGGTGTCTTTGTTTCCGCAGTAGTTTCAATTTTGATATTTATTTGTCGGTCATATAATGGAGGTCTATGGTCACCACCTCAAAGAGCAGCACAGAGAAGTCCAGATTAAACATGATTTAATGACTCGTGAATGTAAGTACACATTGATGGCCTGAGTAATAAATACTGTTGATTTTCTCACACAATGTGTACTTACATTCACGAGTCATTAAATCATGTTTAATTTGGACTTCTCTGTGCATGCTCTTTAATGCGTAAAGCCTGTTCTTCTGTGTTTATGGCAGTAATAAAACATTACCGTTTATCCCTCGATCACCTTGTCTCATCAGTTGGAGGTGGTAAAGACTTGCGGATGTACTGGGTGGATTACCTGAGGAAAACACACATCTTGGTGTACGTGGTGGACTCCTCCGATCGAGGCCGGCTCCCTGAGGCCAAAGACGAGCTCCATCGCTTACTGAAAGCAGACACTGATCTTCCAGTGGTGGTCTTGGGAAACAAGCAGGTGACCAAAATCCTCAGTTCATAGTTGAACTTTAACCCTGTTTAGTGTCGGAAAGGCTTCATATTGATTTCCACTGTGTTTTTCTGTTTTTTTGCCCCTCTAGTTAAAGGGATAGTTCACCCTATTTTGAAGAAATATGTTTTGCCCGTACAATAAAACAGCTCCAAAGCTGCACTGTCAAGTCAAGTATATTTATATAGCGCTGCGCTTTTCACAATCAAAGCAGCTTCACAGTATCAATCTAAACATGATAACAATGTTCGTTTCTTAGTGGAAAAACATCCACGTTTGGTAGAGCTGATCAAGGGGATTAATGATTGGTTAATTCATTTGAATATCCCCAACTGAGCAAGCCAAAGGCAACAGTGGCAAGGAACCGAAAAAACTCCATCAGGTGACCTAATGGTGTCCTAAAAACTCCATCAGGTGACCTAAAACTCCATCAGGTGACCCAATGGTGTCCTAAAAACTCCATCAGGTGACCCAATGGTGTCCTAAAACTCCATCAAGTGACCCAATGGTGTCCTAAAAACTCCATCAGGTGACCCAATGGTATCCTAAAACTTCATCAGGTGACCTAATGGTATCCTAAAACTCCATCAGGTGACCCAATGGTGTCCTAAAAACTCCATCAGGTGACCCAATGGTATCCTAAAACTTCATCAGGTGACCTAATGGTATCCTAAAACTCCATCAGGTGACCCAATGGTGTCCTAAAACTCCATCAGGTGACCTAATGGTGTCCTAAAAACTCCATCAGGTGACCCAATGGTATCCTAAAACTCCATCAAGTGACCCAATGGTATCCTAAAACTCCATCAGGTGACCCAATGGTATCCTAAAACTCCATCAGGTGACCCAATGGTGTCCTAAAACTCCATCAGGTGACCCAATGGTGTCCTAAAACTCCATCAGGTGTCCTAAAACTCCATCAGGTGACCCAATGGTGTCCTAAAAACTCCATCAGGTGACCCAATGGTGTCCTAAAACTCCATCAGGTGACCTAATGGTGTCCTAAAAACTCCATCAGGTGACCCAATGGTATCCTAAAACTCCATCAAGTGACCCAATGGTATCCTAAAACTCCATCAGGTGACCCAATGGTGTCCTAAAACTCCATCAGGTGACCCAATGGTGTCCTAAAACTCCATCAGGTGACCCAATGGTGTCCTAAAACTCCATCAGGTGACCCAATGGTGTCCTAAAACTCCATCAAGTGACCCTAAAACTCAATCAAGTGACCTAAATGTGTCATAAAACTCCATCAGGTGACCCAATGATATCCTAAAACTCCATCAGGTGACCCAATGGTGTCCTAAAACTCCATCAAGTGACCCAATGGTGTCCTAAAACTCCATCAAGTGACCCAATGGTGTCCTAAAACTCCATCAAGTGACCCTAAAACTCCATCAAGTGACCTAAATGTGTCATAAAACTCCATCAGGTGACCCAATGGTGTCCTAAAACTCCATCAGGTGACCCAATGGTGTCCTAAAACTCCATCAAGTGTCCCAATGGTGTCCTAAAACTCCATCAAGTGACCTAATGGTGTCCTAAAACTCCATCAAGTGACCTAAATGTGTCATAAAACTCCATCAGGTGACCCAATGGTGTCCTAAAACTCCATCAGGTGACCCAATGGTGTCCTAAAACTCCATCAAGTGACCCAATGGTGTCCTAAAACTCCATCAAGTGACCCAATGGTGTCCTAAAACTCCATCAGGTGACCCAATAATATCCTAAAACTCCATCAGGTGACCCAATGGTGTCCTAAACCCCATCAGGTGACCCAATGATATCCTAAAACTCCATCAGGTGACCCAATGGTGTCCTAAAACTCCATCAAGTGACCCAACGGTGTCCTAAAACTCCATCAAGTGACCTAATGGTGTCCTAAAACTCCATCAAGTGACCCAATGGTGTCCTAAAACTCCATCAGGTGTCCTAAAACTCCATCAGGTGACCCAATGGTGTCCTAAAAACTCCATCAGGTGACCCAATGGTGTCCTAAAACTCCATCAGGTGACCCAATGGTGTCCTAAAAACTCCATCAGGTGTCCTAAAACTCCATCAGGTGACCCAATGGTGTCCTAAAAACTCCATCAGGTGACCCAATGGTGTCCTAAAACTTCATCAGGTGACCTAATGGTGTCCTAAAAACTCCATCAGGTGACCCAATGGTATCCTAAAACTCCATCAAGTGACCCAATGGTATCCTAAAACTCCATCAGGTGACCCAATGGTGTCCTAAAACTCCATCAGGTGACCCAATGGTGTCCTAAAACTCCATCAGGTGACCCAATGGTGTCCTAAAACTCCATCAGGTGACCCAATGGTGTCCTAAAACTCCATCAAGTGACCCTAAAACTCAATCAAGTGACCTAAATGTGTCATAAAACTCCATCAGGTGACCCAATGATATCCTAAAACTCCATCAGGTGACCCAATGGTGTCCTAAAACTCCATCAAGTGACCCAATGGTGTCCTAAAACTCCATCAAGTGACCCTAAAACTCCATCAAGTGACCTAAATGTGTCATAAAACTCCATCAGGTGACCCAATGGTGTCCTAAAACTCCATCAGGTGACCCAATGGTGTCCTAAAACTCCATCAGGTGACCCAATGGTGTCCTAAAACTCCATCAAGTGACCCTAAAACTCCATCAAGTGACCCAATGGTGTCCTAAAACTCCATCAAGTGACCCTAAAACTCCATCAAGTGACCTAAATGTGTCATAAAACTCCATCAGGTGACCCAATGGTGTCCTAAAACTCCATCAGGTGACCCAATGGTGTCCTAAAACTCCATCAGTTGACCCAATGGTGTCCTAAAACTCCATCAAGTGACCCTAAAACTCCATCAAGTGACCTAAATGTGTCATAAAACTCCATCAGGTGACCCAATGGTGTCCTAAAACTCCATCAGGTGACCCAATGGTGTCCTAAAACTCCATCAAGTGACCCAATGGTGTCCTAAAACTCCATCAGGTGACCCAATGGTGTCCTAAAACTCCATCAGGTGACCCAATGGAGGGAAAAAAAAACCCTTGGGAGAACCCAGGTTCAGTCGGGGGCCAGTTCTCCTCTGGCGTTTATGAACTAGAGGCCGGATTTACAGGAACTGTACGGTAAAAATGTATATCAAATGTCTCTAAACAGACTTTAAACTGAACCTGTGATCAACACTGATGGCGTTCACATGCGATTCTATAGGACCAAAGTGTTTGTTTTGTTTTCCGCTTAAGTAAGGCATATTCACTTTTGGGTGAACTATACCTTTAATAGAGTAGTAAGCTCCCTGGTTTTTGTTTCACTGTGAATCTTGACTAAAATGCTTTTTATACCCTCGCTAGGATAAGCCTGATGCTGTTAGCGTGCCGGAGCTGCGCGACGCTCTTTCCCTGAGCTCTGTGGCGGATCAGAGGAAGCTCTTCCTGCTGGAAGCACAGTCGGGATCTGACGGCCTCCAACACTTCCAGGACCTGCTTCTGACACTGGTGTGACCGCTTGTGCGATTAAAGACTAGCAAAGGGATCTTTCATAACGAGGGAGCTTTCCATGTATGGCTTTCTTCCTCGAATCGTGCGAGACGTAAGGAACGTTTCCGTCAGGATAAAGCTACTTAAGGAGTTGAACAAACACTATTTTTTCGAAATGAGTCTAATGTGGGTATTATTGCTGCTAGTTACAGTGCACAATATGAGTATATTCAGTGTCACAAAGAGTGTTTTATCTTTGCATGTGGAGTCATATTTCCAATAACAATCTTATGTATTGCTGACAAGTTCTCCTGCTTGCAACAGGAAGTATTTAGCTGGGAAACGCTATATATATATACAGTACCGGTCAAAAATAAGTTTTGGAAACATTACTATTTTTAATGTTTTTTTAAAAAAGTCTCTTATGCTCATCAAGCCTGCATTTATCTGATCATAAATAACTAGATAAAAACTAGAATTTATCCTAATTTTAATATACTTTTAATTCCTGTGAATTTTCAGCATCATCACTCCAGTCTTCAGTGTCACATGATCCTACAGAAATCACTCTAATATGATGATTTGATGCTTAGTTATTAAGTTATGTTGTAAATTATTGGAAATCACTGCAATAATTATCCAATCATTGACTCTTAAGTATTAGCCTATGGAAATCCAAACACTGTTTTTTTGTTTTTGTTTGGCCATGATGTGTATATATGAATGAATGTGTATATATAAATATCTGTCTGCATATATGTATATATGTGTATATAATGAATTGTCTGATTTAAATACAAATTAATTTAAAAATAAGTTTATACTTCAGGACAAATTATTATTTATTTATTTTATTGATATGAGAATTTAGGGCATGTCTGTAATTACAGATAATTACGTCTGTAATTATCATGGCAATAATGCCACAATGGAAAAAAACATTGTTTAAAGAGAAATCTTTTTTTTTTTTTTTTGCTGAAATAGGGACATTCCAGTAGTGATTAAAACTAATCCTTGAACGCTTTTTTGCCCCCAGCGTTTCAGATTGTGCTGTTGATGGTGGATACCTCAGATAATTCTCTTTTCATAACTGTGATTCGAGATGTTGTGTTGAGTTTGCACAGCTGTTCAAAAGCAAGGCCTCTTCACTGTGAAATCAATACAGTCAGGTTATGCAAGTGGTTTGAATTAGCATCAACAAGAGCTAGTGGTATGAAAGAACAACTATATGAAAAGTCTCTTGAAATACAGCTCATTTACCCCATATTAATTGCAAATTACTTACGGAAACTCCTACCCTGAAGATACATGGACAAATAAAATGCCCCATGAATGTAATAAAAGTCAGTTTTGTAATGAAAATGCAGTGCAATTATAGTCCTGTGAGGATTTTGAGTCAAGATTTTTTATTTTAACTCATTCACAACCATGCTATGCAGCACGTGACATAAAATAAAGCGACAAGTGTCTCTCGGAGAAAACATGTACAAAATGTAACATTCAACGTCATTTTGGCAATGTACTGCATTAAATAATTGACATTATTTATCCTAATGTTGGTGTAATCAATTTTGCGGTCACATTCGCCATTTTTCAGTGAAATATTACAGGCAAAATCCTGTAATTTCAATAGAAATCTGTGTGATTGATTAAAGGACGAAACATTTCCCCATGCACATTTGACATTTCCAGGTTTCTCAGAAGCGGAAGTCGTCATAATAGTTGGGTAAACTTCTATAGCGGTGAATATGTATGGAGGCGTATTGCATTCACTTGAAGAAAAAAAAATCTACTCTGTTTTTCTGAATTAACGAGTTAATTTTTCATGAGAAAAAAATATTTTGCTCTGTTTTTCTGAATTAATGAGTTAATTTTTCATGGATTTTTTTTTTTGCTCTGTTTTTATGAATTAACTAATTAATTCAAAAAAACAGAGCAAAAAAATTTCTCATGAAAAATTAACTCATTAATTCAGAAAAACAGCAAAAACTTTTTTTCTCATGAAAAATGAACTCATTAATTCAGAAAAACAGAGCAAAAAAATTCTCATGAAAAATTAACTCGTTAATTCAGAAAAACAGAGCAATTTTTTTTCTCATGAAAAATCAACTCATTAATTCAGAAAAACAGCAAAAAAAAAATTTCTCATGAAAAATTAACTCGTTAATTCAGAAAAACAGAGTAGATTTTTCTTCAAGTGAATGCAATATGCCTCCGTAAATATGAGACTACATTAAATATATTTTCCACAATAGGGGAACTTTTAAAACGGGGGAAAATATATAGAGATTGGCAGTCAGACGAGAACGGCGTCAAAAAGCATTACAAACTAGTGGTATTTAGATTTTTTTGTAATTTGATGCAAAAGTAATATAATAGAAAGTATAGTGTTTCAAATGTACATACAGCAATGTACTTATATATTTAATGAAAATATTAAAAATACACTTTGCAGGATTTACAATGCTGGTGACAAGTTAAAACGCCGGCTTGTGAGCCAATTTCTGTGATAAAGTTTGTTCTCTTGAACATATGGAAACTACTTTATTGCCAAATGTTACAACTGTTTACACAAGATAAATCCATACCTTTGGATGGAAACATAGTTACTGAAGACTGGCGTAATAATGCTGAAAATTCAGCTTTGATCAAAGGAATAAGTGACATTTTACAATATATTAATTTAGGAAACAGTTATTTTAAAATGTAAAAATATTCCATAATATTGCTATTTTTTTACTGTATTTTCAATTGAATAAATGCAGCCTTGGTGAGCAGAAGACTTTTAACTCTTTCCCCGCCAAACACGGAATTTTCCGTGTTTAATGAAAAAACGCATCTGCGCCAAACACGGAATTTTCCGGGTATCCGTGTTTTAGGTGGTATACGGTAAGGAAGACCCGCGCGCATGTCCTGAATGATTGCGCAACTCTTTAATCAGAGAAACAGATCGCAATCGTCTCAAACAGTGGAGTAGTGAGAATGTATCAGACAGACAATGCAGAGGTATATGGCTGAAGTACTGGAGGTTAATGGACTCGGAGTCCGATCACTCTTTATTTGATAATTCTGAATCTGATCGGGACGAAGTAGTCAGTGAGAGAGATGCACATGTTCATGCTAGCCATGGACGTGCCGCAGATAGATCGTATAATATTATGACACTATAATATGTATGTGTGTGTGCAGGCATTTATGTGTGGCTGTCTAAATATGAAGGTGTAATTGTCAAATTATTTCTCTCTTTGTGCACATTTACCACATTGTAATATGTATTTGTGTGTGTGTGTGTGTGTGTGTGTGTGTGTGTGTGTGTGTGTGTGTGTGTGTGTGTGTGTGTGTGTGTGTAGGCCTGTTTATTGTAATTCCAATTATTCATTATTCACAGGTAGAACACAGAGAGGCAGAAGTTTTATTGCAAAAGTTACATTTCCCTTACATCCTGGGAAATTTGATATATTTTACATTTATTTTATGTTTTTAATTTATTTTGGAAAGTTTTATATATGAAGGAAACAACATCTGAATGTATTCTGCTTTTAAATGCACTTGTTTGATAAAAATACCTTTTTCTCAGTTTTTTGTCCAAAATGTTGTGTTTTTGACAAAACCTACCTCTGTTCAAGAGGCAATAAAAAAAGGACAGATGAAGATAAAATAAAAACGTTTTTTTTGCCTAAAAGCAGAGGCTCAGATCTTTATTTTTATATATATCATCTTCATATATTCATGGAAGAAAATATTCAGCGGGGGCATTCAAATTTAGCGAAAATCGTCAAAAACCCTGGCGGTGGCTGGCAACTTTTTTTTAAAACGCTGGCGGGGAAAGAGTTAAAAGACATTAAAAATACTATCCCGAAACTTTTTAATGGTAGTGTATGAACACAACAAAGCTCTTTAAAAAACCCTCTAAATTATTTCAATATGGCTGAACATACCCCAGATTTTTCCTTCATGTCGCACTGTCCCAGATTGTTGTTTTCAATCCTATGCATTTGCCAAAACACACAAGACATACCCATTAAAAAAGTCAGAATGAATTGTAATTTATGAGTTTATACATGTCTGCATTTCACTCCACAACATACAATTACAAATGCAAAGCTTATATACATCTACAAATACAAACAATTAAAGGTTTACATGTTCTTGAAGATGCCATAGTAGACAGTAACTGTTCCTTAGAGGTCTTCAACACCGCTTCCACAGTCCTGCAGAGTTTAGCTCTTTAAACAAGCACACCGAAACCAGCCAATCACACTCTTCAGGATCCCTTAAAGGGATAGTTCACTTTGAAATTAATTTTTGGTATGTTTCATCTTACCTCAAGGGCATCCAAAATGTAGGTGTCTTTGTTTCCGCAGTAGTTTCAATTTTGATATTTTTAGGTCAGTCATATAATGGAGGTCTATGGTCACCACCTCAAAGAGCAGCACAGAGAAGTCCAAATTAAACATGATTTAATGACTCGTAAATGTAAGTACACATTGATGGCCTAAGACACGAAACGAGCGGTTTGTGTGAGAAAACCAACAGTATTTATATCGTTTTTACCCACAAAGCACCTGCACCCTCAGATCACTTGTGAATACAAGAGGTAAAAACATTATAAATACTGTTGGTTTTCTCACACAAACCGCTCGTTTCGTGTCTTAGGCCATCAATGTGTACTTACATTAACGAGTCATTAAATTATGTTTAATCTGGACTTCTCTGTTCATGCTCTTTGAGGTGGTGACCATAGACCTCCATTATATGACTGACACACAAGAACGCTTTAACCTAAAAATATCAAAATTGAAACTACTGCGAAAAACAAAGACACCTACATCTTGGATGCCCTTGAGGTAAAATAAAACATACCAAAAATTAATTTCAAAGTGAACTATCCCTTTAAAAAAATAATAAAAATCACAAGCAGGTTGGATATAAACTTTGCAGGACAGTGTCTCCACACTGACATCACGTAGACTTCTGAGATTGCAGAGACGCAATGAACGCGGCATACTCGTCAGGATGACACCGTTTGAATAATTCCACTTTCCGCTTGATCTGCTTCGGCGTGTCCTGGTAGTAATTCTTCTCGTCCCGTGCCATCGCCTGAAACGTCAATAAAGCATAATCAGTAAAGAGTGTTACTTGTGCACAAAAAGGATCATGGATATATATATACGGCTCTCTTTGACCTTGTAATCCTCATTGTGTTCCTTCACCATGTGTTGAACATATTCAATCATGTCGGTGGAGCACGTGGTTCTGTCTTTCCCACGGAGACTGGCCTCGGCCTCCATTTCTGCAGGCGAGATTCAGAAACCAAATCATATCGGCAGTGCATGAACATATTACAACATCTCATTCTTAAGCGCTGGTTTCGAAACGTACCTTTAATGACATAGGGTTTCAACACAACTGCCTCCATTGGGTCACTTTTCATGTCCTGAAACATCAGATTAAAGCGATTGGTCGTCGCGATCAGGCGGTATTTGTAGAAACACACTGTAACCGTGATTCAAGCTACTTGCCTTTTTAGGTTTGATAGGAAGCATGCCCTTGGTCCCAGCTGACAGCCCCATGTCTTGAAGATTTTGCTTCACTGTTTTGTGTTCATCCCAAGCTTTGCGTATCTGAGGACTTGTTAGATAACCCGTTTCATTTTTATAACATTGTAGAGTAAAAGTCAACGACAGATGTTTCAAATGACAGCACCCTTGTGAAAAGACTAACCCTTGAGCATCCTGAAGGACATTTATGTCTTTTTCCTGTTTTTTTTTAATTGGAATTTTAATTTCGTCCTCCTTTAATAAATCTATTTTACACTAGGTACACAATAGTTGCATTCAGAACCTTAAATGAGTAGTTAACTTAAAAAACAAAAAAAAAAAACACTTTTGCTGATAATTTACTCACCCCCATATAGATATCAACTTTTGTTTCGATGTATGGCTTTGATTTTTAAACAGCTATAAAGAGTTCAGATGCAAAAGTGCCATTTGAAATTTCCTTGTATGATCATTTTTATCAAGCCTGTATTTTTAAGTTCAGTAATTTCACTCAAATGACAATTAATAGGTCATCTTCATTGTCATTTAAGTGAAATTACTGAACTTTAATATACAAGCTTGATAAAAATGATCATTCTAGAAGAAAATTTCTCTTCATATCTTCATATATTTGTTATTAAATATATATTTCATATAAAATTCAACAATAATATGCCACAGGTTCTCTTTAAAATGAAGTCTGTGCTCAAAAAAATGACCATTTTTTGAGGACCTCGGAGTAACTGTTTTAAATTGACCCACAAAGGATTAAAAAATAAAATTCTTAAAGAATTCAGCTAAATGACTGCAATGTTTTCGGACAATTAATCTCAAGTTAACTGTAATTAAATTAAAATGTGTTAACTCAATTAAATGCAACAAAACATGCAAAAATACATCTTTATGTAATAATTACTTGTACTGAACTATGGCTAAAGTGTACCATACAGCTAAATGTACTGACATGCATCAATGGTTAACTACTGTTTTAGTTTAATGTCACTTCTATTGAAACTTTTGTGTCATGTATTTAATGTCAGTGCCATTGTTTTGTCTCGTTTTTTTTATTTCTAAGGCATGTTTATAAAAGCTACCTACATGTCCTAAATATAACTAAAGCCTAATATAAGCCCTTTATGTGAAACCAGGCCAATAACTTAAAAAACAACAACATTTTAACAAGATAGCCATTTAGCATGTCCCTGAACATACCATTCAATTAGCGGTTTATCCTTTCTTCTTAGCTTCCTTTTCAGGTTCTTCTTGTTTTTATTGTAATCGAACGTGTTACGTTTACTATTTTTCTTGAGTTTACCCATAATTGTAAATTAAAACACCAGTCAACAACTGTCTTTACACTGCAACACGCGTGTTTGAGGAACGCGGAAGTAACCACTTCTTCTCCAAAGGGGAAACGCATCGAGATGGTTCCATAGCGCCACCTGCCGTCAAAGATGGAGACACGAGCTTTGCTTCATATAGAGTGATTGTGTTATCAAATTTTTCATTCTGTTATCGCGAATAGAGAAGAGTGAGGATATGGAAGACTCTATTACTATTATTATATTGTTATTATAATAATTATTATTATATTAGAAAAAAATCGCTTTTAAATAATTAGGTATAGCCTAACCGATTACCTCTAGATGGAGATATAAACTAAGCTTTGCAAAACGCACAAGTACGAGTGCATTTCGTCTGCAGTTTATGTAAATACAAGTTTAGAGCTGCATATATTCTGTTGTTGTGGCACCCCGCATGTCTGAAAAAAAAAGTGATGTCATCAAAGAAAAGACAACGATCAGCTTATATATTCAGCAATATGGTTATAATAAGAATAATAATAAAAAGCATCGAATAATAATAAGCAGATATATATGGGGATACGGAAACATATTATAGTATCTGACAAAAGACAAGTACGAACATGCAAAAGTCTGATTTAAAAAGAACGAAACGTACTATGGCGAAGATTTGGTCATGAATATTAAGCAGATCACGTGGTTTTTATAGACCTTTTACTACATAAAGCAAACGTACAAACATTATTAGGACAACAATAATGAGTATTAAAACAAATACAAATACACACATATATATATATATATATATATATATATATATATATATATATATATATATATATATATCAAATTAAAAATTGTACACAACTGTTCAATCATCATTTAAAAATGATTTCTTAAGGACCACGTGACACTAAAAACTGAAAATTCAGTAATGATGCTGAAAATTCAGCTTTGATCACAGGAATAAATTACATTTTAAAACAATATTACGGTTTTTGCTGTATTTTGGAATTAAATAAATGAAGCCTTGGCGAGCAGAAGCGACATTATTATAAATAATAATAATAATAATAATAATATATATATATATATATATTATTATTATTATTATTATTATTATTATGAATAATAATATATATATATATATATATATATATATATATATATATATATATATATATATATATATATATATATATTACACACAGTGGTGGCCAAAAAGTATTATTTATAATAATTCTAAAAAAGTATGTCAGCATAATCTTATAAATATTCAAGAGTTAAGCTTGGACTATTATTTATCTAAGCCTTCAAATATCGTCTAGTCTATCTATCATTTGTTATTACACTAGTCTGTACATCTGACTGAAAATATGTCAGTTCTTCTTATATGTTAAATCAATCACATACCGCGGTAAAGTAATGCTCTTCTTATAAGATCTTCTTCTTTTGTTTTCCACAGGACCGTTCAAGCAGGACGCTCCGGGATTGTTAATTTATTCGTAAACCAATGCTCATGTACCCTCTCATCTTTTTATTTGTAATTTTTTTTTAATTTTCTTGTTGAGGAATGTGATTTATTTGTTTATTATATGAGATGTGACACTAATAAATAAATATAAAAATGTAAAATAAAAAAGACGCTCCGGGTCGGTTACTAAGCAACGTCAGCATGTCTCATTAATATTCATGAGCTCAGCCTTTGCCGTAGTAGGCTCAACGATCGACGCCAGTCCGAAGCTTCTGGGCGGGGAATCAGAGGAGCGAAACGGCAGAGCTGAGAGTCACTCAGGGTTAATAATATTCCGCCGTGGGGGGGAGCGGGGGAGGACACACATACACATACACACACATACACACATAGCCAACCCGGCGACGAGGTTGGGCCTGCGGTGCCTGCCTGCAACCCAGGAAACATGGAGCTCGAGAATATCGTGGCCAACACTGTTCTGTTGAAGGCGAGAGAAGGTAAGACATGACAGCCCGTCTGATCATTGTCACTTTTGACAGCTCAGTTCCTCAAACGCCGTGCTATCTGGCTCAAAAAGATGGGGGATTCCCCCAAAGGAAGTTAGGCCAAAAAAGACAAGAGCAATGCAAAGAATGCATGCGTTATGATGCTTATTTATATACGAGTTACACATTGATTATGGTGTATTGCTCGCCGCCTGCTATACAGTATGTGTTGTGTTCCTAACCTTGAGCAGAAAAAGATGTAACGTTACCTGTCAATCAAAAAAAAACAAAAAAAAAACATCTCCGTTTCTGTCAAATATTTTACGACATTTCTAGTGAACAATCGGTTTCCGAATAAAGGAGAAGCGATAAATACTGTTGTGTTATAACAACAGTCATTAGACAGTCATTGTGTGTGTGCGCTCGAGATAAGCGCCTGAATTAACTGAACCTCTGAATTAAACGACCCTCAATATAGTTTTACAATATAGTGATCCGTCTACCTACTTGATAGTGGAAAATGGTGTCTAGTAGGCACTTTCACTAGTTTATCATTTCGTTCTGCAGGTGTATTTCTCAAACATGAGGGAATCCTGCTGTGTTTTGTGTTGAACACTTGCACCACGAAAACGAACAATGGGATATTGAAAATATCGTTGTGATTGTAGATAATTTCATTCTGTAAACTGATGCATACAATCAGTGTACATTTTTCTAGGTTTACATTCATTACAAAATAGAAAAATAAGTTTTTAGTGTGGCCCCCTTGCTAAACATACCAGGCAATGTATTACAAATTACAGGACATTTTAAAATGTTGAAAGCCGTCTTATTACAATCCATAGATGGTTTCAGAGTTGTCACTGCTGTATGATTGCTTAATAAGGAATTGTTTCCTTATTTTTTTTAAGATTATATTTAGCACTAGTTTATCTAAGTAAGTTAGGCAGAGCTCTATATTTATGTTGTACTACATACATTTTTATTTTCATTTTGGGGCTCAAAATTGGCTTTGCAGTAGTGTAATATGGGTCGTATTTAATATTAATGATTTATCTGTGCACATCATTGATTAAAAAAAAATAATAGTGTGCCCGTAATCCTTAATCAAATTAACTTTCCCTCCCTCTTCTCTGATGACACATTTACCGAGCGTGGGACAACCCGTCACTCACATGAGATCAACCAATAACAAACCAAAACATTTCAATCAATTCTTGTTTCACTTGGATATACATCACAATTGGGAAGAAAGGAATATCGCAAATTCTGTTTCATGGCAATTTTAAAGTTTAAAGGGTTCGGCAGCCTAATATTAATAAAACTACAAAATACAGCTTTAACAAAGATTAAAGTTTAAACTATATTTCATTTCTACAGTGAACAAAGTGTTATTTTACATTGATTTTTTAGGCTAAACTATTAATTTCTATACCTGTGTTGTTCATATCTGTTTGTAATGAGCTTTAAGGAATAAATGAAAAGCGAAGGGCCGATCCGCACCCTAAACATATATTTAACTTCTTGTTTACTCCCTTATAGTCTCTTCAGTCTGGTGGTCATGTGCTGGTTTGATTCTTAAAGTTAAGCATTTCTTTTTTACAATGGAGGTGTTTCATTTCAAAGCAGGGAACCCACAGGCTCGTTCCACTTTTTCTCAGAGGATCCGTCACACTGAAAGCACAAGGAAGATGTTTTATATGCTATGTTCTATACTTTGATTTATATCGTGAATAGTGTGATTAAAGCAGGGTTCGTGCTGGAGGCAAGTTTTGCACACAGTGAATGAAACCTCTTCACCTCTGCACTGCTGCTGCATAAACTGTGGATTTCACAAGCCATTTGCATCTTGGCAACTTCCCACAATGATAATGACAGAGGTTTGCTTCTGTGTCCGTGCCATCGTAATCTCACCACTGAAAGCCATTTGTTTGAAATGCAAATTGCACACTTTGACGTTAAAGCAAAATGCTGTTCTACTGAACTTTCTATTCATTAAAGAATCCTGGGAAAAATGTTTCACTGTTTCCACAAAGATATTAAGCAGCACGATGTTGTTTCCATTGATTATAATATGAAATGTTTTTTGAGCAACAAATCATATTAGCATATTAGAATGATTTCTGCAGCTTTGCCATTACATTTTAAAATGTATTAAAATTAGGGCCGTCAAACGATTAATCGCGATTAATCGCATCCAAAATAAAAGTTTGTGTTTACATAATATATGTGGGTGCACTGTGTATAATTTTTTTATATATATAAATGCACACACATGCTTGTATATATTTAAGAAATATTTTCATGTATATACTGTAAAATATCAATATTTTATATATAAATAATATTTTGTTTCTTAAATATACATGCATGTGTGTGTATTTATATATATATATATATATATACAAAATTATTATACACAGTGCACCCACATATATTATGTAAGCACAAACTTTTATTTTGGATGCGATTAATCATGATTAATCCTTTGACAGCCTAATTAAAATTGTTTTAAATTATAACATATTTCACAATATTGCTATTTTCCTGTATTTCTGATCAAATAAATGCAGCTGTGGTGAGAATAAGAGACTTCTTTCAAAAACATTAAAAAAGAAAATCTTTCCGGCCACAAACTTTTGAACATTGTATAATTTTTTGCTAACGTTTTACAATAAGGTTTATTTGTTAACATTAGTTAACATGAACAACACTTCTTCAGCATTTATTAATGTTAGTTGATATTAATTTCAACATTATTAATACAAATAAAATCAAAGGTTGCAGTTGTTAGCATTAGTTAATGCACCATGAACTAACATGAACAGCTGCATTTTTACTAACATTAACAAAGATGAATAAATTCTGTAACACATGTATTGTACATTGTTAGTTAATACATTAGAAAATTATTTTTTTACATTAATGTCTGTGTAATAAAGAATGACTGTCCGCAAACCTGCGGTCATCATCATCACCGCAATCATTTTAGCAAAAAGTTTAAATTTGTTATCATGCACTCTTGGAAGAAATGGTTCTATATAGAACCCAGAGGAACCCTTTTTTTTAAAAGTGTATAGAACCTTTTAGGGGTTCCAAATACGTAGCGCTGATAGAACCTTTTAAGGTTCTGTATAGAACCTTTTCTTCTAAGAGTGTGGGACATCTCTACCGGCACAGAGGCAGTTTAATGGTCAAAAATCATGTAATTTGATGATTTTTACATCATGAATATTTGTTTGAACTGCATTCTGCCTGACTTTGCACCTCAGCTTATAATTAATACGTAAAGTCTGGTCTTTCACAGCAGGTTTTGATGATGTAAGATAATGAGGTTTCTCAGAGTCTCTTATGTGAGAAAGGCTTTGTTGTAACATACAGTCGTGTTTTGAACTCTTATCAGATCGCAGTCACAAGCTTCTCCCGTACATTTGTAATCATTTTATCTTCTGCCCTCCCATCCCATCCATCCCATTAGCGTCGAATCTATTCTTCAAATTCTCCCATAACCTAGCAACAATGCAAACACCTGGCCGTAGCTTTCACGAGAGTCCTCTCCACTCCCGTCGAGCGTGTGCCGCGCGCAGCATCGCTTCCTGACCTTTCTCCGCGCTGTCTGTTGACAAGCTCGCCGGGCCGGCACCTGGGCCAGTCATTCCAACCGGGGAGCCCGAGCTGCCCCGATGACGTCAGCGAGGACGAGTGCGGGCCAGCGGGACATTCTCGCGGCATCGGCGTGATTCTTTTCCTGAAATCAATCCAGGGACGTGTTAGATGCGAGCTGAACGGGACGCCTGTTCATGATAGGCCGGAATACTTCAAATTGAGTTTGATACTAATTTAAAGGGGGTCCTATTTTTCTTTGTTTACATGTTCAACTTTCTTTAGTGTGTAATGTTGCTGTTAAGGTTACAAAGCACAAAGTCACTCCAAAGCAAGTTATTCTCTAGGCTATAGACCTTATTCAGAGCAGCGCCATGACAGGTATGAAAGTGAGGCTGTGAGGGATAGATTTACCGTGTTTCCAATGGCATCCGCTGTAAAAAGCTGAATAAAGCGGCTAGATTACTTACAATTTCTCACAGCTTACATTGTCGGGAGTTTTTTGATATATATTTTTCCAGTGTTTCATGAGCAGAACAATCCGAAAACACATTAAATAACAGTACAGCCCATTGAAGAGATGCAAGTATATCCCTCACAGCCTCGCTTTCATTCTCATTAAAAATCAAAGATGGCGCTGCCGTGAATAAGGCGTATATCTCTCATTAAGCACTGTTTCTGAACTCTCTTAAATATTGTAGTCTTAAAGGGATAGTTCACTTTGAAATACATTTTTGGTATGTTTTATCTTCCCTCAAGGGCATCCAAGATGTAGGTGTCTTTGTTTCCGAAGTAGTTTCAATTTTGATATTTTTAGGTCAAAGCGTTCTTGTCTGTCAGTCATATAATGGAGGTCTATGGTCACCACCTCAAAGAGCAGCACAGAGAAGTCCAGATTAAACATGATTTAATGACTCGTAAATGTAAGTACACATTGATGGCCTAAGACACGAAACGAGCGGTTTGTGTGAGAAAACGAACAGTATTTATATCGTTTTTACCTTGTGTAACCACAGGGCGCGGACGCTTCGGTCTGATCTCTCAAGCGGTTGTGAAAAAAAAAGTTGTCTGTTGATATATCGGAATCGTCTTCCACTGTATAATTAAATATGTTTAGATCTTCACAGTGAAAGGTAACAGTGAGTGACGTACACGGTATTATATCCGGACCGGAATTGAGATTTGATTTGTTTGGTTTAGATTTGATCATGTATATTACTGTACATAATTATTCTATAAATATTAGGGGTGTAACGATATTTGAACCGAACGGAAAAACCGCGATACTGAACTCGCGGTTCTCTCATTGCGAACCGAACGCGCCCCCTGCTATCCCGGTGTAAACTCGTAATTGTGAGATAAAAAGTCAGAATTGTGTGATTAAAAGACTTTATTTTTAATCTCAGAATTACGAATTTATATCTCGCACTTGTGAGATGAAAAGTCGCAATTATTATTTTTTTTTTTTTTATTTAGTGGCGGAAACAAGCTTCCATAGAACATCCATGAAACAGTTTGAAGAAGTCTTATTTTTCAAGCTTTCAAAAGTGCCCTAATTGAAGAACTATTATTCACATAATAGGATAACATATACGTATTCTGTCTTCTAAGGCCCACCTGTGTTAAGATAGTAATCTAATAGCATTTTAGAGCCTGAATGCAGTTCCTGCCTCTAATTTGATCTTTGCTTGATTCCTTTGCAGGAGGGGGTGGGAACAGAAAAGGCAAGAGCAAGAAATGGAAACAGATGCTTCAGTTCCCTCATATAAGCCTGTGTGAGGAGTTACGTCAGACTATAGGTACACACAACTCACGTTTATATCAAATATGTCCAGTCACATTCATGTCATATAAACTGTTCACTCGTATAGAGAAAGTTCTCTGTCATTTTATTGTGGCGTCTTAAAACTATATGAAATGTGATTTCAGATAGAAATATGGGAATATGCAAGGAAAATACCAATCTTAAATTGTTGTGGTTCGCCTGGTGAACTATACAATGAGTGAAAAAATGACATGGATTTATATTGATGGAATGTCTTAAATAGACTAAAGTCTTAATTATCACTCTTAAATTTGGGGACAGAAAAACAGGAATCACCAAATGGCCTGATGTGATGATTAACCTTAATTAATTAGATACAAATGCGCGTTTGACAGGCTTGCGGTTTCAGAGCATTTCCCAATTATTGAGAACCTCACATTTATGCCAAGTGATGGCTTATGAATGTTGATGAATTATGACAGTGCTGTATATACTGTAACATAACTTTATGCTGTCTATACTGTAAAATATTGTGAATGGTTATGAGTGCACATTTTATCTCCCTCCTCTTTTTGAATAAGCAGCTAAAATTAAAAGCATAGACATTTCCAAATAAAAATCCCAGGTGTATTTCGGGCTTGTTTATAATGAAAAGTTCCTCATTATGCCATAATAAATAAATAATCTTTTGGTTATTATTTGTATTTTGGTCACAAAATTATTGGCATTAAAATTCTGTATTATTTGGTCTGAAATAAAATTATTAAAAATAAATATTTTTTAAATGCTGCAATTTAGATTTAAACTGTACTTAAATACTTAAATTGTAGCATTTAAAATGATTTAAAAATAATAATTTTTTTGGATGTGCAGTATGAAAAAAGGGAACCAGTGTTATTATTAAAATGGTTTAGTGAACATGCACCCTCATAATGCGATTAAACTATCTCATGTAAACGCAATATTTCGATCAAACTAATGCGATTTAAGGTCACAATCGTAGTAACCAGATTCACATTAAACTATGTGGCGTACACCCATTTTAATCGCAATAAACCGGCATGTAAACACCTTAGGCCTCGTCCACACTAGCACTTTTTTGTTTGAAAACGTATATTTTTCTCTCTTCTGTCCACAATGAGACGGCGTTTTTATTAATGAAAACGAAGCTATTTGAAAACGCGTTGTGGAATACGTTTACACGACAGCAATATGTATTAAAAGGAGAAGCTTTTCCTTTGAGTTTTCCGCGTGCAGACGATACCATTGTCAAAGCAATCCCCATTCACACGGGTCTGTGAAAATAACTAAATGCACTGTATTCTGCTGCCAGGCCATTAGATGGCGATGAAACACTATAGACTCAACGTGTAATACGCATGAGCATGAGATTCGCGTTTTTGTTGTTTACACAGACCCGGACCGTTTTCAAAAACTTGCACGTTGAATCCCGTTTTCTAAAGTTTGTGTTTTCAGCCACCCGAAAACGCTGTTGTCGTGTATAAAAAGTTTTACGTTTTTAGTTGAAAACGGTTTTGTTTTAAACAGCCACCTAAAACAGTGGCGTTTTTTTAACGTTTGAAAGCAAAGCTTTTTGAAAACGCTTTCCAAAGTGGATAAATTTGAAAACTGGACTAGGCTTATAATCCATTCAGTATTTAAATTAGGGATGCATTGGCCACATTATCGGTATCGGCCGATATATGATCATTTTCAATGTTATCGATATCGGCCCGACAAGAACATAAAGCCGATATCTAAAAGCCGATAAATAATGTATTATTTCCATGAGCTGAGGCACTTTAGATGTGAACTGTTCAACATAATGCTTTTAAATTGCTTGAAATACGATTGAAATCGCTTTAAAAAAGGAAAATCCAGTTAAAGTGAAAAATGTGCAGCGCAAGTCTGTCATATCGGCTACACAACAGTAAAATAAGAACATCATAATTGTGTTTTTATCTTGGCTTTTAATGAAGAAAATCAAAAATTGTCTAAAAATTTGGATTTTGATTTATCGGCCAAAATATCGGTTATCGGCTTTCAAATATAAAGAATTATCGGTTATCGGTATCGGCCAAAATTGTCATATCGGTGCATCCCTAATTTAAATAAAACTTTTTTTTTGCTGCATTGCGGTAACGGTTATTTTTTAGGGGTGTAACGAGACCCTCACGTCAGGATTCGAGACATATCATAAAGCTGACACAGTAATTTTTTATTTTGGACGAAATATATCCGCAATATATATTGTTGCATTTTTGCATTGCAATATATTGTGACGCGTCACATTATTACACCCCTATTATTTATTATTCGAATTGGCTGCCATGCTAAATCACGAAGGTAGCCGCTTTAATAACAATAAGCATTTATGCTGGGATGTGAACGTTGTTGCTAGATGACACGTAACTTGAAACCATACTAGTTTTGACATACTATTCAAAACGTGTTTTTAAGGAGGAAGCGCATCTAACCTTACCCTGGAGTCGGTTCACCCTCCGCCTATGCAAACGAGGTGTCGCACATGTGCAGAGACTAACGCATGCGTAGATTCACACACAAAAACACACTCATATTTTGTTGTCTGTTTGTCTCCTTCTGTGGTCAATACATTAGTCCAGCTGTTTTTCAGTCTTTGTTAAGGTCATGCATATGCAATATTGTATAAAATTGTGTAATTATAAATGTAAACCGGGATGTTGAGAATGTAGGTTGGCTACAGTGTTTCATGCGTCAGTCGACAGGGTAAGTGTGCGGCTGTTGTTGAGGAGAGGAAACTGTGGCCAGGCCAAAAAGAGGAAGTTACTGTCATTTTTTTGACTTTAGTCACTTAATTCTTCTCAAGATGAGAAAAAAAAATCTGTAAATTGTGCATGTCTTTGATTTTGCACCGGGAAAGTAAAATTCCGTACATTTTGAGTTGAATTGTTTAGACTTTTTTATTTACAGTATGTGTGCCGCCATGTGACCCAAATTTTGCTGAATCAGTTTCCTTTAGATGTTTTTAGCAAATCTACTGTTGCAATGTGTATCCTCGCAACTCGGTTCATTTTAAAAGGAAATATACAATACAGCAGAGTTCAAAAACTTTCATGAGTGTTAAAGTCCCATTGTATACATCCCTTAAAACTCATCTTTAACCACCCAAATGCCTTTTAAATGTTTTTTACTGTCAAAAAAAATTTATTCATGCCTTAAAATAGCTGTAAATGTAACGCCTTCACATACACTCCATGTGCGCGTGTTGCGGTATTTTCAATATTTGTATCAGCGTCTTTTATAAAGTAATATACAGAAGTTTCAGCATTGCGATTATATGTGTTTAAATGATATAGATGCGTATTTGCTTACTAATAATACTTTCTTTAACAGTTCAATCTAATAGAGTGCCGAAGTTATGACGTCACTGTAGGCCAAAACGCAGAAGTGAGTTAGCATTTTTAACCTAAAGTCTATGGGTTTCTTGAATGCTAAATCGCCTGAAATAAGGTCTGTGGTGAACAAAGCCTCTAAATATTTTCATGTATTGATATTTGACATAAAACACACCAGTTATAACCTGCTTGTGGTTTTTTAAACTTTATATACGCTTCAAAATTTATAAATTTTGGATTAACGTGTAAAGATTATCTTGATAGACAAAACGTGTAAGGGTCCCAACTGTTTGTTGAATCTTATTTTTGGCGATTTTCCAAAAGTCTATGGGGAAAATGCATAGCTTTCTAATAATGTTTCATAATATATAATATAATATTTCAGCTAATAATGTGTTAACAAACCATGTTCCTGATTCTCAGAATCAGACAGTCACCACGGTCTCTAAACCATCCTTAGAAATGCTTTGAGTTTGAACAACTCAGAATATCAGTGGAGAAAGGCATATAGTTCATCATAATATACATTATAAACATAATTCACATGCTATTATGGCTAAAAGTACCTGATTTTTCATATCAACAGACAAAAAATATACCGGGATATCCTGGCTTTTCTTGAGACTCCCCTGCTTCACAGCATAGTGAATGATGATACGCTAAAGCCCGCACCCCTCGTGACTGGATTGGTTGCAACTAGGTAGCCTAGTTTGTGACGTAACGTAAGAAACAGGGTTTTTGAGACTTACTACACAACACATTGCTTATGGGGTGCACAAACTACAAGACATTTGCTCAAGAGGCAGTTCCGGTTTTTCCACATAAATTCATGCAAGAATTACAACATAAAAAGCATTGATACTGATGGCATAGAAAAGCATAATTCCCTGTTCGAGGACGTGAACCTCTCCGAATACATCACAATGTAATTATGTGAACGTGGAAACTGATCCAGGGGTTTGGCCGCAGATCTGAATCTGTCTGCTACTGCACAATCCAGCAGAGAGTCTTGTAGTGTGAGCCTCCCGTAAGATGAAGCAATAGCACTTTAGAATAATGTTTTCTTGCAGAAACTTGGTGTTACACAATCACTCTTAACTTCCTGACTGTTGCTGATTTGATCTTAAGTGTGTGCAATGCCATGCAGGGAAACGTGCCATTTCCTTCTGTTCAAACAACAATGCTTCTTGTATCTACATAACATGACTAAAAATGCTCAGAAAGGTAGATTTTCGAAAATGTAAATGTTGCATGACTGTGTGTGATGATTCAAGGATGGTGTGTGTGATTTATAGTAAGGATGGCTGAATTTGATCATTATTATTATTATTACTTAGTATATTTAGGACTGATACCTATGCTAATTAACCCTCTGATGGTCCTCGGTCACTTCTGACCGAATAATTTTCTGTTTTGAATTATTAAAAATCACGGCTTCATCTGAATGTTACGAAACTAGGTGACATATCTGGCATTAGGTATGTGAACACACAAAAAAATTGAGGTCATGATCCGAGCATGCTAAGAGGTCGTAAAAAAAATTAGTCACACTCGTGGTCTTTGGTCTAAAATGACCGACCCATAGGAAATGAATGGGAAATTTACAACAACAAAAAAAAAGTACAATCTACAAATCGTCTACGATTCTTGAAAGAAGTATACCGCAGTAAAGGGGTGACACTCTACAACATCTAGAGTACAAAAAATGTACACCCACCCACACACACAAACACACTTTTATACACATACACACTAAAAAATTCAGACTACAAAAAATCTGTTTTGAATTTTCAAAAATCACAGCTTCATCTGAAAGTTCCGAAACTAGGTGACATATCTGGCATTAGGTATGTGAACACACAAAAAATTTTAGTTCATGATCTGAGCATAAGTGGTCGTAAAAAAATTTGTCATGATTTTGGTCTTTGGTCAAAAATGACCCCCAAAGGAAATGAATGGGAAATTGACAAAAACACAAAAATTCACAATTTTTGTGTTTTTTTTTTTTTACAAATTTTTTAATAAGAAATAGTTTTTGAGATTGTTTCAATTATATATTCAAATCCACCAAAAAAAAAAAAAAATGTGTTCATAAACAGCTGGGGAATTCACATGCCTCTCCATAGAGAGCTGTACATGCCATCTAGTGGTTACACCATGAGTCTACGCTTTTTCTCTAGACTGTAACCAAATTGCTAATTTTCTTCAAAAAATATTTTTTTCTGAAGGCCTAGACTCTATATTAAACAAAAATACTACATTAATATTTTTAAAAAAATTATATACATATATACTGTATATATATATCCATTGAAAAAATAGAGCATAAATATTAATACATTCAATCAAATTGTCTCAAAATACTAAATTAAAAAGAATAAATATTATAGAACAAAAATAAATTGCATTGGTTTTACTGGGATGGAAGAAGTTTCATTTTTAGGCCTCCGGTCACTTCTGACCGGGAAGGTCCAGGACGTGACTCATAAAGGAAGACCATTAGAGGGTTAAGTTATGGTCAATATCATATAAATGGCATGAGCCATTTAATTTAAATTGTTTTAAATGCTACAATTTAGGCATGAGGCATCATAGCATCACAGTGAAATTTTGAAAAATTCAAAGCAGTATTATTATAAAACAGATTTACTAGTGTCATAAATGATTACTGTTTTTAAAGATTAAAGGAATAGCCTAGTTTACTTAAAAATTAACTTTTCCATCAACTGTTTGGTCACCGACATTCTTCATCATATCTGCTTTTGTGTTCAGCAGAAGAAATAAACTCATACAGTTTGATACAACTTCAGGGTGAGGAAATGATGGAGTTTTCATTTTTAATTGAACTATTCCTTTAAGTAAATGTTAAATATTGCATTCAAAATTGAATATCCAATACTAGGGGTGGGACAATATATCGTGCCACAATATATCGTAATACAAAACTGCAACAATACGTATTGTGGATACTTCCCCCAAAATAAAAATTACTGTGTGAGAAAAAAATTCAAGTTTACAGAGTTTTAGAGTCAGTACTACATTAAACTACTATATATAATGTTGATTATAATTCATAATAATGCAATGGGGGAATATTTGGGTCCTGATAATGCCAAATGTCTGATTTTACCTGTAAAAAATGGCCGACATTATTTTAAATATATCTAGTCAGTGACCGAGTGCACGCATATTCATCTAAAATAATTTTCAGCTCCAGAATCATGAATATTGTTATTCTGGTGTCCCCATTGTCCTTGGTTTACAACAAGCCTATTAATTTAAACCCACAATGTAATATCAAATTTAGCATTTTAATCAACAGTACATTTTTTGTTAATCTTTTACCATGTGACTTAGAGTATCGCAATAATATTGTATCATGAGTTCAGTATCGTGATATGTATCGAATCGTGACATGAGGACATCGTTACACCCCTAAAAAAATAATAAAAAAAATAAAAAAAATTCAATTTTTTTTCGAATAATTAAAAAAAAAAAAATAATTTGTGCCTTGATTCTCTATGATTGCTATAGGTGTTTCCAAAAGGCCTGTGTCAAAGAGTTCAGTATTCTGGCCCCTACGTCTGCTCAGTTTTCTGCTTTAAAGGAAGTTAAAGGCATAAGATCATGCATAAAAATACAGTATAATACAGTATATGCACATTTCGTCTCAACAAGCTATGATTGGAGTTACATATCATTCATGTTTGTAGCACAAACAGTGTGGGATGAGTTACGTGTTGAATTTACTATAGGGTTAAGAGTTAGTTCACATCCTAAGCCTGTGTGTGTGTGTGTTAGCCTGGGTTCTCAGTTTGTAAACAGCACTGTTACTGTACAGTAGACACACACACACAGACGTATAATTGAGGAGTGGGGTTTGGATTAAAAGTACCTATTAGTTTAAATCCAATCATATAATTTCCTCTGAGTTGGAGCCTAATTTATCCTAATGTCACCAGATTCTGCAAATGAGATGCGGTTTAGATGGAGTACTCGGGGAAAACATTTCCTCTTGATGTTGAAGAAAAGCTTTCTCTGTTTCCCATTAGCCCGCTATATTAGCACAGTACCTGATATAACTAGAGTTCATTGGTGAAACATGAATATTAATCAGCTCGAGTCGGGCAGGAAGTGAAACACTTGGTGTGTGTGCATTTAATGCCTGTGTCTTTCTCACTTACTTCCTGTTTCCTTTGTTATAATTACTGTCTCAAAGCATTCCCCGAAACAGCTTCAGGTTTCTTTAGCTAATGGAGATCTAATCGAATCTGAAAACCGTATTCTTATTAGTATTAATATGTCCGATGCCATTTCACTTTGGTGAATAATCCCATGTTTTTCGCCTCAACTTTGGTGCCTTTTAAGCGTTACGAGACTCACGCTGGCTTCATCTTAGGTGTCTGAAAAAGGAACTTGAGTGCAAAACCACAAACGATGGGCTGAACAATATAAACATTGAAACGAATGTCTAAAAGAGACATAAAGGACAGCTTTGGGCATCTCTGATTATTTTAAACCGTCCAAGCCTGGGGTGTTCCCATCCCATTTAATGTGCTCCATTCAATAATGCCTCTCTTCATCATTTTAACTTGTGAACACGTCATATCTTGCCACATTGCTTCTAGGGAGGCTTAAGATCAGTGCTTCTGATTTTTCTCCACGTTGTCAGCCGTATTATATCAAAATGTTCCTTACGGACAAGTCTGTCCCTAAATAATGAAGCTTTCTCTTACAGGTTTTATGTTTGATAATTTGCCTCACAGTGAATTTTTCCAAAGAACATTATGTACATTTCATAAGTGTCAAAACAACCTAATAAACAATTAATTGTATTAGCACGAAGAGCCTTAAAGATGAATCCGAATTTAAGCCATTTGCTTTCTTCAGTGTTTTGAAGAATTAAAAATAAATAAATAAATATATATATATATATATATATATATATATATATATAAAGAGCTTGTGGTGACTCTGAAATGACTTTATTTTTCATGATGATGTCCTCTAGGCCAAAATAATAGGGTTAAAAACCATGTTAACAAATTGCCAGATTGCAACTTCACTATTCATTACTAGTATAAAAGGCATGTTAACCTTTATATGGAACTTTTTTAACCTTATTAATTGCATGACATCTTTTATGTAAAATGTATACATCTATTTGTTCATTTAGAAACAACACACTGGGGCTGGTATGAATTAAATTAAGTCATTATCTTTATTAAGTTATAATTATTATCAATTTTTGCACATTTAGATGTATTGATTGACACAGACTGTTTAATGCAGCTCAGAATTTACTCTGTAATGACAATTGCATAAATAATAGAATGAGATTTGTTTTAAAAATAAAAAAGTATACTTTTTTTTTTAATCACTCAAATGATTTGTTCAATATGGCTGATTTAGTGACTTTACGAATAGGTAATTGAATCATTCTCATTCATTCAAATCATTTTGAAATGCTCTCAAGGATGACCTTGATTTAGATTTTATGACTCAATTACTGGGATTAAATTTTCAAATGCAAACTGGTAATCATGTCTGTCTCCATTCAACGCTCATTTTCATGATCCAAACAAAAACAAGTACTTTTTGTTTGTTTGTTTCTCATGGAAATATATCATTATGGAAGTAAAATGGGTTGACTATAATTGTTGGATACTTCTGAAATATTTTAAAATGGCGACCGTGACAAGATGCATGGATATATAATGCAGATAGATAAAACGGTTCAGAGGACATATTTCACATCTTTACGCAAGACAGTGCTTCCAAGCTTGTTCAGTCTTGTCTGATTGTTCTGTTTTGACTCATTGATAATCTCCTGAAAAAGGTCATTCGGGAAAGCTTTGGGAATTTTTCGCCTTGTTGTTGTGTGACATCGCCTCAGGGAATTGAGAAAACATGTCTGGGTTGACTTTAGTCAAAGGTCAAGTTTGAATTGTTTGTATGAGAATGTGTATATATATTTTATTGCCATTGATTCATAAGCCTAGAAGTGTTTACATGGCACTCCAGGCCAGACAACAGCAGATGTTCAGACGTTTTCTCTGTTCGCTTGGGCTGGCACCTCAAGAAGCTCTCAGCTTCAGTCTTTAAAGCAGTTTATTTACCTTAACTGAATAGCTTCAGAGTTATTGCAATGGTTATAGGACTATTTTCGGCTTGAATGTTGAGTGTAACTAATTACTAAGTAATTAGTTACTGTAATTTAATTACTTTTCCCTTGAAAATGTAAAGTAAGGGATTACTCTTAATTCATCTGTAATTTGATTACAGTTACTTCTGATGTAATCGAGGTAAATACTGTGTATAGATCAATCCGATCTCACAGCGATTCGTATGCATTTTATGAGGTGTCTAAATATTACGACCGCACTCGTACAAATTCCTATGAATTATTGTAAAATATGTATGAAATGTCATGAGATCAGACATAAAACAATAGTGGGTTTAACATCAAAATGCATTGTCTGATGCTAAAAAGTATGTTTTTATAATGTAACCTTCTCCACCTTGGTCTGTTTAATGATAATTCATGCAATTTTATAGTAGAAGAATTAAAACGGATTCATGTCTATCCTTGTATTATTCATCTGGTTGAGATTGATATGGGATTTTGAAAGTAATTATAGTAATTAAAAGTAATTAAATACTTTTTAGAGAGAGTAATTAGTACAGTAATCTAATTACACTGTTGAAGAGGTAATTAGTAACTAGTAATTAATTACTTTTTTAGAGTAACTTACCCACTTACACTGGTCTCGCACAAATTTTTGTCCTGCCAAAAGCCCAAATGCGTGATCTTTTTTAAAACGGTGTAGCAAACAATCACGCCGGTTGTTATTTTTGCAGAAAATAGGACGATGAAAATAACTTTAAAATTATAGTGACATGTTTGCTAATGAAATAAACAAATTAAAAGCCATATGTGTGTGGTGTGGCTTTTGTGTTCATGGTTAAGTGCTATTATAATTTGCATTCCCGCTGAAAAAGTGTTCTAGCACAAAAATCTTGCCTATAAATAGTGTTGCGCGCCGTCTTATCAAATCCAAATGATCATTTTGCTTGGGAACTAATGTGGCCGGAACCAAAGTTTACAGGACTGCGTTCTCTGGGATTCTCTCAAACGGAGCACTTCTACATTCCGATTGTTTGCCGCTGAACCTACCCTATCTCACGACCAATTCGTACGAATTCGAATTCGTACGAGTGATTCAAAAGTGACTAATTCATACGACCTCACTTGTACGAATTTGTACGATTTGTCTAAACCCACGTGACGTTATGTTTAGGGGCGGGGTCAGGGGTAGGTCATTCGTACGAATTCATACGAATTGGCTAATTCGTAAAATATGTACGATTTAGCAAAATCACTCAAACGAATTGTTACGAATTAGCCACCTCGTAAAATTCGTACGAATTCCCGTGAGATCGGGTTGGCTGAACCGCGTCATTGCTTATTACTAGGGCTGGGTAATAAATATCGATTTCTCGATATTAATCGATTCTCATTTTTACAAACCGATATCGATTCTTAAATCTCAAGAATCGATTAGTCATCCTGTTTCATTTGAATGAATGGAAACATTGTATCGCAGCTGCGCGCATCCAAAAAAAAAAAATCGCAATAATCTTTGTCCTTTGTTACTATTGATATGAAACAAAGTCTCAATTTTCAAATTACGTCCATTTTCTTTAGAAACTCAAAAACATAAATAGCGTTTTGTCGCTGTGGCGTGAGATCGCTCTGGAGAAGCAGCAGCGCTGATCTCTCTTCCGGCTTAATAATACCAGTCACAGCGCCAAATAAACATGAATGAGCATCTGAAAGTGTGTTAAAATATAGAGTACAACTTATCGAAATCCGGATCATGTCACATTGATTCTCTCAATCAGCGTTTCAACCGTGGAAAGACGTCAGTTAAACAGCTTGTAATCAATGTATCGTCATATTTACCTCAGAAAACGCACATAAACTCGTTAGTCCACACTCGTTGGTGTTCTTCAATATTTAATGCATATTTGAATAAATCTGGCAAGTTTTTATGACAGACACCATTTAAATGTTTATATTTCATATAATCTTCTTATTATAAAAATAAATAAAAAGTGTAATTTAAGTGTTTGTATAGCTACAAAACAGTTAATTATTACCTTCATATTAGGCTAATGAAGCCTAGTAGGCTACAACTAGACTATATATAGACCATAGTTTACAGCATTTAAGAGATTTGATTCCCTTGAGAAAAATTGCCATTTATTGTAACTGATATCCAAAATAATCGATATTGAATCGAAATCAAATCGAATTGCAAGCTTGTGAATCGAAATCGAATCGAATTGTGAAATTTGTCTCAATACCCAGCCCTACTTATTACCATGAAGTTCGACTGATTTCAACTCGTCTCGCCGTCCGAAAACGCACCGCGCCGCTTTCGCCGGAGCTCACATTGAAAATGAATGACTTCCGGCCACTTTGACGCTCTCGCCGGCGGCATATCTCTCCCTCGCGCATATTACTCAAATTAATTGACAGGAAAGTAACAGGTCGGAAGACCACACTTTCACGTGGAGCATTTGGAGATTTTTAGAGACTCAATGAATAACATCTCAACACTAAATTATAAAGGCCCCGTCTCCATTATGGGCCCATGGTTTCCATGTCAGGCTCCAGTGGGCTTCTGTCTATATGGCTTCCGTGAGCCTCCACTGCAACCGTTAATGAGCCTTCAATTCAGGTTTATGACATTGACTATATTTCCCTGGCTGTATAATATTTGGCTTTATCACAGAATTGCCCCCACTAGCTAAACAATGACAAATGAAAGTCTAATATCACTCAGTGCTCTTGGAGATTTTAGCATGACGTTGACCTTGTTGAACTAGCAAACAAACTCCATCCTGAAGTCAGCATGAAATCAAATTGTTTTCATTGATTTGGACTCATGTAAACTTGTATTTTTAAGTAAGGTTGTTAGCATACCACAGCAAAGACTACTAGCCTTACATATGCAACATTTAACCAAGATAAAATAAACAGATTACAAGCAATAGCACAAATAATTACAATAGAGCATAGATGTAAATGAAATAAACAATGGTTAATGTTTTTCAGGTTGGTCTAACAGTAGTATTCAAGTATGAAAAACTACAGAAATTGAATTTATAGTATTCGCTATACAAAATATTCTTACAAAAGTTATTCAACTACTTCCATTTTAAAGCTACAAAGGTTGTTCAGGCATAATCAGGGAGTCTTTTTGTTGTTGTTGTTGATTAGCATGAAAATTAGACGGCAGCATAAATATTAGGCTCCTGTCACTTTAAGACCGAATTCATGAATCTAATACTGAGACATCCATAACCGACTTAAGACAGACCGACTGTGTTATTTGCCGTAAGATGTTAGATCGACTGTGTTATATTTTTCCCTGATAGTTCAGGTTTAATTATGTCATAATTTAGCCTTACATCACAATTTTTGGTTTCAGTAACATGCGGCGACGAACTGTGTATTACTAATACACTAAATTGGATCAATTTCGATCCCATTTTTTACTTTAAATAGAAGCTCACTGTGATTATCTCCCATCTCGTAACTCATTTGACCATTCACTAACAGGTCACTAAACCCCTCTTAGAATCAACAATGTGACAAGAAGGGCAATCTCTCCATCTTTTCTGATGACTAAGTACACTCAAAGGAAGCCTTGTGACTGTATGAATGAAACCATGTTGCTGCTCATTTAATCATTTCCATAGAATGGGCATTGGGGGTCAAACCTGGTTGGTTTTTAATAGTGTTGTATAAGTGAACTACACCCCGCATAGGGAAGGAAGGGAAGATAAAGCGGCCCCATTTCATAATCAATTATTAACAACATATAATCACTCACAGTCTAATGGCTACAACTGAGAGAGAAGCTCATCACAAAAGCTTGAAGTCAATCAGAAACCCACTGAACAAAATTATTATCTACGTTTACATGCAACTAGGGCTGCAACTAACGATTATTTTGATAATTGATTAATCAGACGATTATTTTTTCGATTAATCGATTAATCGGATAAAAAATTTATTTCATTTTTTTGTTTATTATAACTAAATAAAACCCTAAAACCCTAAAAACCACACTCTTTTGTGTGTTAAATAATCTACTTAATACAGACAACTTCATTATAAAGAAAAACAAATAAAAAATATATATATATGACCATAACCTATGACAAAAATGCTATTGTAAACTAGATTAGTGGATAACTCAGAAAAACTTAGCCAAAAAATATCACAAGTGCACAATAATTTTATAAAATCTGAACATTTAGTGAAAAAAACATTCCTTAGTGGGGAACAAATAAGAGACAATAAGTGTAGCACTAACTCTGGTAAAACGTTGCACATTGCTCTTTGTATTGTTGTTATACATTCATGAAAAACACTGTGCACACTACTGTGCACGTGAAGAACAATTATAGTGCGCCGAGTCTACTCTAGTGTTGTGATCTAACAGACACTCAGTAGAAAGTGATTAAGTTACAGCAATAAAAGTCTAGCAAGATAGTCATTATATTACGAAACCATAGACCTTTATCTACGGATCAATTATAATAATAACATTGAATCATCTTGGAAAGAGTTTCATCATGTTAACTGTTGTAACCGAACGCGACGAGCTGTTTGAACACCGAATAGAGAATGACTGACAGCCGCAGTGGAGGGAAAAGCTATGGTTAACTTTAAGTAATTTAATTACTTAACTATACACTTCTATCTCACATTATACTATAGTATGGCTTCATAAAGTATACACGATTAACGTAGGTCACCTATTTTGGTTTGGTTTCAAAACGGCGAATTTGCCGAAAGGTGAATGATTTTCGTGTATGCTGCATATTGATAGCGGTTTCCTGATGCCCGCAAATTAGTTCAAACTCACGGAATCAAGAGCGCGCGTGCGAGACAGAAGATAATGTGCTCCAAACCGTCCGTGTTGCGCGCGCGAGACAGAAGATAATGTGCTCCGTTCAAACAGTCGGTGTTGCGCGTGCGAGACAGGGTAGAGCGGCGAGGGAGAGAGACTGCCTGTGTGTGTGCCTCATGAAGCGCATGTAAGAAGCGCATGTAGCATGTAAACAATCCCCGTGACGTAATCAGACCAACTAATCGATAATGACATTCGTTGACAACGATTTTCATAATCGATTTTATCGATTAGTTGTTGCAGCCCTACATGCAACCAAAAAACCCGTTTGTAATCGGATTGACAACTCAATCGGACTCAAGCCTTCATGTAAACACCTTAAAGGGACACTTAAGCTTTGTATAAGTAAAAACCTGTAGTATTTTCGAATTACCGCGCTTTCCACCCTCATATCCCCCCGAGACGAGAGATTTATGTATTTTTTTGTCTGGAAAAAATCCTCAGATAACGCAAAAATCGTCATTTAGGGTCACGTTCTGTCCAGAGGCTAAAGACTACAGTCAGTAGTAGGGTCTGTCCCGCATGTCCTCAACCTGCCCATAGAGGGCGATCTCACTCACAGAATGAACACATAGTGTCGGCCATCTTTTTTTGTAAAACTGAACTGTTTAAAGGAGCATTTCACCCATTTCAACATTAATCTTTATTGAAAATGGTTCATATATGTAGTCGAAATGTTAAATAGTTTTTGAATTTGGTCCCCTCTTGACCGAGATAATAACCGAAGGGTGCATTTCTATGAAAGACTACATCACCCACAATGCACCACATAGCACAGCTCGGCAAGCCACACCCACTAATCTGGAACTGCGCACACATCAGAGAAATCATTCTTTCGTCAACGAGGCTAACGTTATCTGCCACCAGAGTTTGAAATTCATTTCACGCAAAATTTCTAGTTTTTTCTCTGTAATTTCAATAAAATGTGACTTCCTGCTTATTATGACGCAAAATGACTATTTTTACGTCATAATAAGCAGGAAGTAAAACACTTAAATCCTTATTTTTCCCATCACAGGGGAAAATAACGGAATAAACCATGACCATTCAAAAATATGACTGCGTTTCTAAAGATATAAAGCTTAATGCAAATGGGTGAAGTGACCCTTTAACTCTGAGGGAGTTGTAAAATGAGCCTATTTCCCAAAAAAAGGGTCCGAAATGTCTCTTTTTGTTCTACACAAAATGATAAAGAAAGAAAGAAACACATGAGTTTGCTGACGAGGGGTTAGTAAATGAGAATCAACAGCGTCTCCACAGTGTATGGTGGCGGCAAATATAAATCAGAAGACAAATATTTCTCTAAAGAGATCTCATCTACTCTAATTAAAACAAGCGTGTATCAAGAGCAATACTGCTGATTGTTATCAGCACTCTGCAGGAGCGTGGTGCTTTGTGGCAGGAGCTGTAAGCTCTCCGTGTATTTATGCGGCATTGCTATCAATACCAGCCTCCTACACACACTCCCGTTTGCCTTTACTGTACCTGAGCAGCAAATGCAAATCTCAGCCACTGGCCAGATAGCCTTCCCACTCTGTTCACTTCAATGCATTCACTCTTCATAATCACACTCGCTTCAGTTCAACCACTCCAGAGACGGGGTCTAGAGCAGCTGTTACTGTGGTTTAATATCTGCCTCGCCTTACGTTACTGTAAGGCTCAATTATGGGCATGTTAGGCTGTACTGGCTTTATCTCAGATTGAAAGAGCACCATGTCAATTTGGGCAATCAATCGGCCCACATTAGCCTGTTTTGAGTTTATTGGCTGGTAATTGTGAATTTCTGTTTGTTTGGTTTCATTTCAGAAATAAAAAGAGCACTTATTCCAGCACCCCACAAACAAACTACATGAATTAAATTATCTACATCATATACATTATGTATATAATATGACCCATGGCCACCCTGATCTCTAGACAGTTCTATGGTGGTCCATAAAATAAATATTAATTTTAAATGAAAACATGAAATGAAAGGGAATTATTAACAGGTTTTTTTTTTTTTGTTATAATAAAAAATAAAATAAATGTTACATTAAATAAAATTAAATTTTAAATATAAATTCAAATGTAATATAATTTACAATAAAATGTTAAACTAAATAAAAATAAAAATATTACATTTTATTGATGAAAAAAATGTATTCAATTAAAATATATTTTTTAAAATTCATATTAAATTACACTCAGGACTGCAGACTAACATTTGAGAGCATTAGCACCGGTGCCGCTAAGATCCAAAGATGGGGGCACTAGCACTAGCATTTTTAATCATAAAGGTAATTAATCATGATTTAACTATTGTTTTACATTAATAAGTGCAGTAACTAATAATATTACGTCTATTTCTCGGAAATGCACATTTGCCAGTAAAGCACTGAACAATAAGCTATAACATGTAAAAAAAAACAACACATTTTTATACAGAAAACTTTGTTAAATTTATATTTTATCACATTAAAAATAACATTTAATGTTACATTTTTAAATAATTTCCATGAAACTGTGTTGACTGTCTTTGTTCTGAAAAGTTATATACTATAAAAATAAAGTTAAAAAAAGAAACATTTGAAGTACTTGAATTTCACTCTTAATAGGTTGTACAAACCCTGATTATTGCCACAATGCCATGATTACAGTTAGCGTAACTACATTAAATCCATGGCGAGTTGGTGATTTGTGGACTGAAACGTCTTTCATAACTCGATGTTTCTCCTGGTTTCCAGATCAACTCTGATATGGTTAATAACAGAGAAGTCTGTTCCTCATTAGATCTTGCAGTAATGTTATTAATACTGCTGTAAATCCAAACACTTTCTCACTTGATCACCCAGCGCTGTGTAGTAACGGTGTCATGTGATCCGGATCGGTCCACGAGCTTATTAAATAATAAAGTATGCAAATAATAAAACTGGTACAGGCACTTAAAGTCTCAATGATTACTCAATTACTCGATTTTCAGAGTGAAACCTGTGTGTCATGCTCTTCTAGATATCGACCGATAGTCTGGATGCAAGTACTGTGCATTTTCTCGGAATTTACCAATCCTGGTGTGCGCCTTTGATATTTTGAAGATGTTGTCGATGATATTATCCATTTTGTTGTGGTCAACTAATGGTTTCGTCTCTTCAGTTTCCTTTCCAAAGTGAAAAGAAGAGAGGAAAGTGCTATTGATTTTTATTGTATTCATTGATTGTCCCAAATGATATTTACTCGTTTTCTCTCTCTCTCTCTCTCTCTGTGTGGTGTGTGCTTAACCCCACCTTTTCAAAGCCCTTAGTCACTGTGTTTCGTGTTGGTCTCTATTCACAGAGAAAGACTACAACAGCCTTTGCGAGAGGCAACCAATCGGCTGCTTTCTCTTCCGTCAGTTCTGTGACACCAGGCCGGAGTTGAGGCGCTGTGTCAAGTTTTTGGACGCTGTGGTGAGAAGCAGAGCGCTAATTATTCTTCACTTCAAAGACAAAATGTGTTTGTTTCCCTTTCATCTGCAAACCAACCTAACTTACGTACAGTGAAATGTACAGCAACTCCAGGAATAACGTTTGTCCCGATCGTTCCCCTAATATACTGAGGTCAGTGTGGTGTTTAGTAGGGCTGGGTATCGATTCACATTTCAATTTCGATTCGATTTCGATTCGCAAGCTCTCAGTTCGATTCGATTTCGATTCTCGATTCGATTTTCGATTCTCGATTCCTGATTTGATTCTCGATTCAACTATAATGAAGATGTAATAAAAATCCTATATTTATAATTTATAAAAAAGAACAGTGGACATAAGTTTACTAGTGGTTAATTAATACAAGAAAATTAAGAGCCATAAACCTATATATAAAACACTTTTTATTTTAGGTACACTAAATGCATACAAAGATTTTGATGCAATATGCAAAAAAGAGTCGCACAGAACAGTCGCACAGCTTGATCAAACAGTATCATGTTATTTTATGTTTAAGATAGATAAATATATAAATATTTAGACATTTTTTACATTGATCTTACCTAAATGTTAATGTATTTTTTTTGTTAAGAGTTTATGTATGGATGCTTGATTTCAATCTTTGAATTAAATTGAAAAAAGTAGCACAAATAAATTAAGAGACATTTTGGGGTAGTTTTTTGGGTCAGAAATACTACAGAAACTGAATAAAGTAATCCAATGTAAAATAACACTGGATAGTCTTTTTAGTCCAGACTGAATTAAATACAAAGGCTATTAATTCTGATTACTTACAATTAATACTATATTCTGTTGTTATGACAACAGAATTAATGACTGACACAAATGGCTGCGTTCACTTTAAGAACTAGTGCGCGAATCCATTACTGTTTCTTTCTGTCACACGCGTTTAATGCTAATTTAAGACATTACCGACTGTCTTTACGAGGTTACTCACCAAGACCAGAGTTTTGACATAATGTCGCGTGTTTTAACTGTTAAAGCGATATAATCCAGGGATAAAACTTTTGTTTCTGGCGAGCTGTTTGTGAGGCGGATTTAGGCTGTAACGTTACTGTGCACGCAATGAAAGAAATCTCTGAGAGTGCGCGAGCACGGATTGGTTTAACATTGCTTGAGCAAATGAATGATAAATGTTAGTTACGTTCATAGGTTACGATGCAATGCTGGCCCGATTGTGCAAGTGAATATTCCGCCATGTCCCGACTCCTAAACGCGTGTGTGTATCGACAGCTGCAGCGCTTAGCGCTTGCCTAGTGCAGAGAGACGAGAAGATGCAGCACCAAGTCCACACCCCAACAATACATTAACGACACACATAATCATAATCGAAGATAAAAACATTTATAAATATTAGCACTTTTGCACTAAAAATAGACCTGCCCGAAAGTTCACAAAATATTTTTAAACTTCAGATTTGATAGTTAAAATTTAGTATGTTAACGAATTCCAATAATTCGTGAATACGGCGCACGTTCACGCATAGCATAATTTCTAGCCATGAATTACAACTACATTATTATTTTTATTTTTTGTACTGTAATGTTGTGGGATATTCGGACTCCCTTCCCAGGTTTGGCTCCAGTATATTGCAACAAAATGCAAAAAGAGACTAATTGGCCATATTCATAAAAAAAATTATTCAAGTTTGTTGACAAATACTACTTGTGCTAGAATAATAAAAAGGACTTTTTTTCAGTAATTTTTTATTTAACGCCTTCGCGTTGAGAATGGGGGTTAAAATGCACTAGTCAAACTTAAATGGTTTTACTTCAAGAATTCTTTGTAATATATATATCCAAGTTTGGTCTTGTATTAAAGGAAACACTCGGTAGATTATAAAACACTTAAAAATTAAAGTATGAAAAAGTTATGGAAGTTTAAATTTACATTAAATCAAATATACTGTACTATATATTTATTTTATTTTGCTTTTTAAATAATTTTTTACTCTAAAATTACTATAAAATCAAAGCCATAAATCTAACCAAGTTATGTTCCAAATTTGAAGTTGATATCACAAAAATTGAAGTTCCCATGAGATTTTGTTTAGGCGCAGTACCAAAAATAGCCACCGGGTGCCATTGAATTCCATTGAATTTAGTTGTATACATTCTGCCTTAAGATTTAAGATCCGTTTTTATAAAGCTGGGCTTGGAGATATAATTACATTGCAACAGAGTACCAGACCTTCCCCATAGCATTTAAAACTACTGATTTGAGATCAGTTCTGCAATCCAAAATCCTGCGTTATTGGGGAAATCTTCTCTTCATAAATATTTTGCTGTGACATGCCGTTTCAGATATGGAATGCAGACTATTACTAAGCTTCAACATAAACATCAGAACATACATGTGCACACCCGCATGAAAAACTTGCTAGTGTTTGCTCCACAAAGACCTTGATACTGCATGTTCAGTAGAGAAACTGTTATTTTGTAAATAAACAGACCAGTAAATCTAAAACCAGATTGTACACATTTCTGAAGTAAATCTGAATTCTCTGCCAGCGGTCCAAATCAAAAAATGGCCCCCTTCTTCAATATTTACATGATTCTCAGAGACTGAGGCCTCAGGAAGTTGCATGTAGGAAATGATCAAGACAAGTAAATGATTGGGATGCATTTTAGTAAAGTGGAAAGGCCTTGTAAAAATGTCCCCTCATATGCAGAAGATTACGCTGCAATTTAATCTTTGATATGGTACTGTATTTGTCATGATGATTTGGGATAAAATCCTCAGAAATAACTATTTTACAGCTTTTCTTAGGTTTACAAATTTAAAATGTACAATATTGGCTCTTTTTGTTTTGTTTTTATTGTTGTTAGTTTGTTTTGTGTTGTGTTTTTTTCTGGGGTTTTATTTAGTTTGTTGCTTTGTTTGGGTTTTTGTGTTGTTTTTTGTCGAGTTTTGGGTTTGTTTTTTGTTTTTTATAGATTTTTTTTTTGGGGGGGGGGGTGTTGTGTTGTTTTGTCTTTGGTTTTATTGTGTTTTTTGTTTTGTTTGGGCTTTTGTTTTGTCTTGGGTTTTATTTAGTTTGTTGCTTTGTTTTGGATTGTGTGTTGTTTTTTGTCGAGCTTTGGGTTTGTTTTTGTTTTTTATTTTAGTTTTTTTGGGGGGGGTTATTGTGTTTTTGGTTTTGTTTGGGATTTTGATTAGGGTTTTATTTAGTTTGTTGCTTTGTTTTGGATTGTGTGTTGTTTTTTGTCGAGTTTTGGGTTTGTTTTGTTTTTTATTGTTGTTTTTTTGGAGGGGGGGTTATTGTGCTTTTTGCTTTATTTGGGATTTTGTTTTGGGTTTTATTTAGTTTGTTGCTTTGGATTTTGTGTTGTTTTTTGTCGAGTTTTGGGTTTGTTTGTTTTTTTATTGTTGTTGTTTTTTTTGGGGGGGGGTTGTACTTTTTTTGTCTTGGGTTTTATTTAGTTTGTTGCTTTGTTTTGGATTGTGTTGTTTTTTGTCGAGCTTTGGGTTTGTTTTTGTTTTTTATTTTTGTTTTTTTGGGGGGGGGTTATTGTGTTTTTGGTTTTGTTTGGGATTTTGATTAGGGTTTTATTTAGTTTGTTGCTTTGTTTTGGATTTTGTGTTGTTTTTTTGTCGAGTTTTGTTTTAGGTTTGTTTTTATTTTTTATTGTTTTTTTGGGGGGGGGGTATTGTGCTGTTTGTTTTGTTTGGGATTTTGTTTTGGGTTTTATTTAGTTTGTTGCTTTGTTTTGGATTTTGTGTTTTTTTTTGTCGAGTTTTGTTTTGGGTTTGTTTTTGTTTTTTTATTGTTGTTTTTTGGGGGGGGGTTGTTTTGTCTTTGGTTTTATTGTGTTTTTTTGTTTTGTTTGGGCTTTTGTTTTGTCTTGGGTTTTATTTAGTTTGTTGCTTTGTTTTAGATTGTGTTGTTTTTTGTCAAGCTTTGGGTTTGTTTTTGTTTTTTATTTTTGTTTTTTTTGGGGGGGGGTTATTGTGCTTTTGGTTTTGTTTGGGATTTTGTTTAGGGTTTTATTTAGTTTGTTGCTTTCTTTTGGATTTTGTGTTGTTTTTTTGTCGAGTTTTGTTTTAGGTTTGTTTTTGTTTTTTATTTTTTTTATTTTTTTTTTTGGGGGGGGGGTGTTTTGTGTTTTTGTCTTGGGTTTTATTGTGTTTTTTGTTTTGTTTGGGCTTTTGTTTTATCTTGGGTTTTATTTAGTTTGTTGCTTTGTTTTAGATTTAGTTTTCTTTGTTGTCTTGGGTTTTGTTTATTGCTTTCTTTTGTGTTTTCAAATCCATGCTTCTGTAAATTACAAAGTAAAACCGAACTGAAATTGAACCTGTATTGAGTAATGATAATGCAAAATCATACGTGTATAAATAATAAATATAGATATTAAAAAATATGACATGTGACATGCCAGTTACTTGTTATATGTTAATGTTTCTCCATAATTTCAGGTGGAGTATGAAGTAGCACCAGATGAGAAGAGGAAGGAATGTGGACAGGAACTTCTAGACACGTACCTCAACCCAAAGGTATGGAGAACAGTAGCACAGGGAACACCTCCAAATATATTCATTTAATGTATGGCGTTTATCACGATTTCAAAGTGTGTGTTTTGTCTTTTAGTTGATTTTAATGACAAGTGAATTTACCCTTTGTTTATTGTATAATTCATGCATCTAAAAGGACAGTTTCACGCACTGATTGTTCCATTTGCAGTCAGAGGACTACATCCCTGAGGTAACAGAGGAGATGGTGACTAAGTGTGCAGAACGCTTGCAACAGGAGGCATGTAAAGAGCTCTTCATGGAGTGTACCAAGTGAGGAAACACTTATTATCCCATTAGGCAGCACTGGTTGATGCAACTACACTGACACTGTCTGACAAACACAAGGCGTCTGAGCAACACATTTCTGAGTTCATATTAAAGGGATAGTTCACTTTGAAATTAATTTTTGGTATGTTTTATCTTCCCTCAAGGGCATCCAAGATGTAGGTGTCTTTGTTTCTACAGTAGTTTCAATTTTGATATTTTTAGGTCAAAGCGTTCTTGTCTGTCAGTCATATAATAGAGGTCTATGGTCACCACCTCAAAGAGCAGCACAGAGAAGTCCAAATTAAACATGATTTAATGACTCGTAAATTTAAGTACACATTGATGGCCTAAGACACGAAACGAGTGGTTTGTGTGAGAAAACGAACAGTATTTATATCGTTTTTACCTCTTGTAATTACTATAATTGTAATTCCAAGTGATCTGAGGGCGCAGGCGCTTCGGTCTGGATTTTGTGTTGCCGCTCAAGGCCATCAATGTGTACTTACATTTACGAGTCATTAAATCATGTTTAATTTGGACTTCTCAGTGCATGCTCTTTGAGGTGGTGACCATAGACCTCCATTATATGACTGACAGACAAAATATCAAAATTGAAACTACTGTGGAAACAAAGACACCTACATCTCGGATGCCCTTGAGGAATTTAAAACATACCAAAAATTAATTTCAAACTGAACTATCCCTTTAATTTCAGACCCTGATTATTGATGTTGAAGTTTTCCTACCTATTTGGTAAAAGTGAAGACGAGCCTTTTTTTCTCTGTATTCTCTAGTCAGGTAGCACTGATTTATAATGAAAACGTCTTTCTGCTGCAAAATGGACTTTCATTTATCGAAAGTCCGTTTTGCCAGCGGGAATGCACCCCTGTAATGAAATCAGGATGCGCGAGCGAGAGCGTTTCTTCACTGTGCCGTCGAGTAACTCTTTCTCTCAATGTTCTCTTGTAGACTGATCCATGACTACCTGAGCGTGGCCCCCTTCGCAGACTACCTCGATAGTATGTACTACAGTCGCTTCTTACAGTGGAAATGGCTGGAGAGGTATAAACAGCACCTCGGCACGTTTCGAACTTTTGTTTATAATGTTAAAATGTGAGAAATTATATATAGCTAAGAAGTTTTTCTTCAGCGCCAAGTAGAGTCTAATTATTCCTTTGAGTGCCATGATTTATTTATGAAGCTAAGCTTATAGAAGCCAGATGTGAACTCTGAACTTGCTATTTATTTACTTTTAGTCATAAAAATGTCCTCTGACTGAAAGTCTAAGGCAGGCCTGGACTGTTCCCATCAAGACATTTTACAGAGAAGAATATGATATGCCAGAACACTGTCATGTGCCTGGTACACTCTATTAGATTAATGCCGTGCGTTTTAACACTGTCTCTAGAGATATAAGTTTTGTTGTAAAGGCAACAGGACTGTAAAAGTATGTTATGATTAAATAAAACTGGGTCACGTTCGTTCTTCTGAAACGTAACTGTTGTTTATTATTCTCTTCCTCTCCTTGACAGACAGCCAATCACAAAAAACACATTCCGTCAGTATAGGGTTTTGGGAAAGGGAGGCTTTGGTGAGGTGAGTCTGAAATTTTGCTGTTTATTGCAGAAATATATATCAGGGTGTTATTAATTATTATCTGGAATGCCACTAAATCAAACGCTATCGGTCCATTCCAAGGTTCATAACGCTAATATCCTATTTTTGTTACACGATCAGACATAAATCCTTCAGATGATCATACACACTGCCAGTTAATGTTGGCAGATATAGAGAAAGCAAGTCTCTAATTCTGATGTCAGATATCTAATCACATTGAGTGTTTGTATTGCCCTCCGCTGCCCTGAGGAAGCTTCTTTTGGATAAATCCCTACGAGGAACGTCTAAAAAAGCTTCTTTTTTTAATTGTAACATTAGTTTTGTTTATTGAAATATTTTTCAACATGTTAGTAAATGTTGTATTGACTACTATTTTTTTTAATATGGTACTTTTTTAATACTTATTATAGTACTTTATATTGAGAACTGCTACAAAAACTTGAAGAAAATTAAGATTTTAAAGGGAAAAATCTGCTTAAATTACCTTGTTAAAGCCCTACATATGAAATAATACTCATTTATTTTTAATTGAACCTTTGGACTATATATAAAACAAGTTTAAATATGTCATTTTTGTTAGTATTATATTTGATACCTTATAGGCTTTTATGGCTCATATAGTATGATTTTATATAGTATAGTAGAGAATATAATCTATAGTATAATATTTGACAGAATTTAAAAAAAGCTATTTTTTGCATTCTAACATTAGTTTTATTTATTGAAATATTTTTCAACATGGTAGTAAATGTTGTATTGACTTTTTATACTTATTATAGTACTTTATATTGAGAATTGCTACAAAAACTTTAAGAAAGATTTTAAGGTAAAAATCTGCTTAAATAACCTTGTTAAAGCCTTACATATGAAATAACTCATTTCTTTTTAATTGAACAGTTTATTGAACCTTTAGACAAAATATATGCAGTATATATTAAAAAAACAAGTTTAAATATGTAATTTTGTTAGTATCATATTTGATACCATAGGCTTTTATGGCTCATATAGTATGATATTATATAGTATAATAGAGAATATAATCTATAGTAGATTATAGTACAGAAGTAATATTTGGCGAAATAAAAAAAGCTATTTTTTGCATTGTAACATTAGTTTTATTTATTGAAATATTTTTAACATGGTAGTAAATGTTGTATTGACTTATGCTTTTTTAATATGGAACTTTTTTATACTTATTATAGTACTTTATACTGAGAACTGCTACAAAAACTTTAAGAAAATTAAGATTTTAAGAGAAAAATCAGCTTAAATTACCTTGTTAAAGCCAAGTTAAAGCCTTGTTAAACCTTGTTAAATTACCTTGTTAAAGCCATGCATATGAAATAATACTCATTTCTTTTTAATTGAACAGTTTATTGAACCTTTAGAGTATATATATATATATATATATATAAAACAAGTTTAAATATGTAATTTTTGTTAGTATCATATTTGATACCTTATAGGCTTTTATGGCTCATAAAGTATGATATTATATAGCATAGTAGAGAATATAATCTTTAGTAGATTATAGATCAGAAGTAATATTTGACAGAATTAAAAAAAAGCTATTTTTTGCATTCTAACATTAGTTTTATTTATTGAAATATTTTTCAACATGGTAGTAAATGTTGTATTGACTTTTTATACTTATTATAGTACTTTATATTGAGAATTGCTACAAAAACTTTAAGAAAGATTTTAAGGGAAAAGTCTGCTTAAATTACCTTGTTAAAGCCTTACATGTGAAATAATAGTCATTTATTTGAAATTTATATTAAACAGTTTATTGAACCTTTAGACAAAATATATACAGTATATATAAAAAACAAGTTTAAAAATGTAATTTTTGTTAGTATCATATTTGATACCATAGGCTTTTATGGCTCATATAGTATGATATTATATAGTATAGTAGAGAATATAATCTATAGTAGATTATAGTACAGAATTTGGAGCTCATACTTGGTCCAAACTGAGCAAAAATACACAATTTCCAGCAATTGCTGATATTTATATGCGCTAAAAGTAGGTCTTTATAACAATATAGCAGACTGCTTAAATATCACTTGTCACTTAAGATCTTTTTTTTTAAAGATGATATTTAAATGCTTATATCATGATCAAAGCTCTGTAGTTTTAATTGTTCCTCAGAAGCCTGATGCATCATATTTTAACATGATTTTTCTAAAAAAAAAATAAATAAAAAAAAAAATAAAATAAATAAATAAAAAAAAGTTGCTTCATTCTAATAAGTGTTAATCTTGAAATATTACTAACGATGGAAAAGTACTTTGTAAAAATTTCTCAGCAAAAACACACGTGTACCACGACCTGAAGGGGGCGTTTTTAGAATTATACTAAAACCTTGCTAAAAATCTATATATATTTTTTTTTTCAGCAAAGTTTTGATCATTTAGAGGCCTTATAAATTTGCATATTAAACAGAATACGGTACATTTATTTGAGATTCACCCTCTTAATGCAAACCATAACACAAACCAAAGATCACTTTAATGTAACGTCTACTCCTCTATCCCTCAAATAGCAGGAAATATCTCTCTGGTTAGAACAAAGTGGCTTATTGTGTTGCTCTTAAACCTCATCATTAACGTAATGCACATAAAAGAGAAAGTTGCTAATAAATGGGCCTCTCACTTCTCCCGCTGTGGGTTTTTCGCCCCCAAGGTCTGTGCATGCCAGGTGCGGGCCACAGGGAAGATGTACGCCTGCAAAAAGCTGGAGAAGAAACGCATCAAAAAGAGGAAAGGAGAGTCCATGGCACTGAACGAGAAGCAGATTCTGGAGAAAGTCAACAGTCGGTTTGTTGTAAGCATCTGTTGTGCTTGTTTAACCCTCTGGGGTTGTTCGGCCCAAATGGACCCGAAGAATTTAAATACATTTTTTTTCAAATCACAGCGTCCTCGGAATGGTCCGAAATTTGGTGACTTTGTTGGTATTTGGTATTTGAACACCCAAAAAAATTGGGGACAGGATGCGAGTAGTCTAAGTGGTTGTAAAAAAAAAAAATAGTCACACTTGGGGTGTTCGGGTCCAAATGGACCCGCATGGAAAATGAATGGGAAATTGGCAAAAATACTGCGTTTTTTTGTGCGTACAATCTACAAATCAGCCACGATCTTGAAAAAAGCACACAACAGTGAAGGGGTGAATCTATAAAACATCAAGAGTGCAAAACACACACACAAACACACACACACAAACACACCTTTATACACAAACACACCAAAAAATTCAGATTGCATTTTTAAAATGCTCAGTTTGTCCACCAGATGGCATCCATCTCATTTCAAAAATTGCTTTTATGAGGCCTAGGCTTGACTCTAAAATGAAATACAGCTTTAAAAAAAAAAAAAGAAAGAAAAATAATATTTTTTCTATTATGTTCAATGGGGGGAAATTTTGTCATAATTATTGCATTAATACTAATTATAAATGTTTTTTTTTATTTTTGAAATTTTCTCAAAACACCAAAAAAAGAAAAGAAAAAAAAATATTATAAAAAACGAGTAAAAAAAAAACAAAAAAAAAAAATCATGATTTTTTTTTTTTTAAATATGAATTCCGCCCTTTGGGTCCACTTGGACCTGAACACCCCGAGTGTGACTCTGAAACGAACAACCCCAGAGGGTTAAATGTGTCACCTCCTCGTTTTCCACACACAAAAACACAACAACATGAAGTTGCTGTAGTTCCAATTTCTGTTTTTGGGCCGATTAGCTCACAGACGTCCTGCTTTCGGGAGTTATTGAGATCCGATGTCGAAAAATTATAGTTACACTGTTGTCTCTATTTAAAGGAGTAGTTCACTTTAAGAAAAAAACTTTTGCTGATAATTTACTCACTGTCATCCAAGATGTCCATGTCTTTCTTTCTTCAGACGAAAAGAAATTAAGGTTTTTGATGAAAACATTTCAGGATTTTCTCCATATAATGGACTTCAATGGGGTCCAAAAGACAGTTTCAGTGCAAACTGTTCAAAGGGCTTTAAATGATTCCAGACGATGAATAAGGGTCTTATAGGACCTTTCAAGTCATGACTCGAAAAAAGATTTGTTCATTTTGATAACAGGAGAGTCACGAACGCGCATCACAGAACAGAGCAAGGCGAGCATTTGTGCTTATAAAACTTAAACTTTGTTATTTAATTATTAAATGAGCGCTCGTTTCGCTTGATAAGACCCTTATTCATCGTCTGGTGTCGTTTAAAGCCCTTTGAACAGTTTGCACTGAAACTGTCTTTTGGACCCCATTGAAGTCCATTATATGGAGAAAATCCTGGAATGTTTTCATCAAAAACCCTTTAATTTCTTTTCATCTTTTCAAGACATGGACATCTTGGATGACACGGGGGTGAGTAAATTATCAGCAAAAGTTTTTTTTTTTAAAAAGTGAACTACACCTTTAATGTTTACATTCAGAATCCTTCATTTTATTAAACAACAGAAACCGGATAAAAATGTTTTTTTGATGCGGATTCTCAGCGTCTGATGGTAACCCCTAGTTTAATGAAATGGTTTGTGTATCTAAAGGCCTGACCTCGGCAAGCTATTTTGAGCTGTTTTGTTTGGCTATTATTCGTAATTTCTTCCTACATTTTTAGTTACTTTCCCACGCAGGCTGTATCAAACATGGGAATTGTGTTTTGTTAATGAAATGTACCGTTCTGTTTTCCCATGGAGGTGAGTCTGGCGTACGCGTACGAGACGAAAGACGCCCTGTGTTTGGTGCTCACGCTGATGAACGGAGGAGACCTGAAGTTTCACATCTACCACATGGGAGACGCAGGTTTCGATGAGAAGAGGGCCGTGTTTTACGCTGCCGAGATCTGCTGCGGGTTAGAGGACCTCCATCGGGAGAGGATCGTGTACAGGTGAAAAGATTCAGACTGAATTTTGGTTTGCAAAAAATCTATATTTTAATTAACATGCTTTCTTTGTTCATCTTCTATCAGGGATTTGAAGCCAGAAAATATACTATTGGACGATCATGGTAAGTCGGCTACTGATGTTTTCTTTGTGATTGCTCAGCAAATTCAACGCTTGGTGTTATGGGAATTAGTGCCCATGACAAATGTGGAACATCACAGTCTGAACTGCAGTACTTATGTTTGCCACAAGAGGGAGTACAGTGTGTGATATTGTTTTCCTGGCTTAAAATTTAACATCCATGTTTATAACATACTGTCAGCCGTATATTTTCTTTTTTTATCAAATGAATTCACATGACATGCTGCAGGGGTCCCAAATAGGGATTGGCAATGATTAATCGCGATTAATCGCATCTAAAATAAAAGTTTGTGTTTACATAATATATGTGTGTGTAGCGTGTATAATTATTTTGTATATATAAATACCCATACATGCATGTATATATTTAAGAAATATTTGCATGTATATACATTTATACATAATTAATATTATATAAATATTTGATATATTAATAACACATTTTTCTCAAGAAATATTTGCATGTATATACTTTATATATATTTATACATAATTAATATTATATATAAATATTTGATATATTAATAACACATTTTTCTTAAATAAATACGTGCATGTGTGGGTATTTATATATACAAATTAATTATACACACTACACAGACATATATTATGTAAACACAAACTTTTATTTTGGATGCGATTAATCACGATTAATCGTTGCCCATCCCTAATCCCAAACTTATGGAAAAACTGTAAATATCAGTGAATCTAAAAAAAAAATTCTCATGGAAATATATACATTTATTATATTATATACATTTTGATTAATAGAGATTAATTGCATCTAGCATAAAAGATTTGTTTACATAATATACAGTATGTGTGTATATGTTATTATTATGTATGTATATATATATATAAATATGTGTGTGAGTGTTTGTGTATATATACAGAAACATATGTATGTGTCTGTGTGAATATACACACACACATACATGCTTATATAATCTATATAAATATAATAATATATATATATATACACACACACACACACACGTAAAAAAAAATGATAAATGCGATTAATCGATTCAACAGCTCAATGATACAAAATGACCACCCGCCTAATATGCAATGCACACACACTCGAGGCATCCATGGAAAAGTCAATGAAGTTAATGTGAGAACCCTTACTTTAATTGAAATCAAATGAAGAGAATTAAAGTATTAAATAGTAGCCAACTAGTTGAGTTGTAATGAGTTATTAGTATTGAAAAACAATATATTGTAAAAGCTTTTGAAGATATCTTGTGGCACAAACCACTGACAGACATCGTTTTGCTTATGAAAGCACTAATACAAGTTATAACAGAGCTGTGATGTTTCTTCTCAGGTCATATCCGTATATCAGACCTGGGCCTGGCTGTGCATGTACCCGATGGTCAGACAATCAAAGGCCGGGTGGGAACTGTGGGATACATGGGTATGTCTTTGCCTTATTAACCTCTAAACAATATCAGAAGCAACCCATGTGACCTGCATATATGTGTGTGTGTGTGTCCCATCAGCCCCTGAGGTGGTGAAGAACGAGCGATACACATTCAGCCCAGACTGGTGGGCTCTCGGCTGTCTCCTGTACGAGATGATCGAGGGTCAGTCGCCCTTTCAGCAGCGCAAGAAGAAAATCAAGCGAGAGGAAGTGGAGCGGCTAGTCAAAGAGGTGGAGGAGGAATATTCCAGCAAGTTCTCAGAGGACGCCAAATCACTCTGTAAAAAGGTTCGTATATCCAACTACATATTAACTATCCAATCCAGGGATGCCTTGATAACACTCTTTACAGAAGGAGGCCTATATCGATACTAGGGCTGGGTAATAAATATCGATTTCTCGATATTAATCGATTCTCATTTTTACGAACCGATATCGATTCTTAAATCTCAAGAATCGATTAGTCATCCTGTTTCATTTGAATGAATGGGACATTGTATCGCGGCTGCGCGCATCCAAAAAAAAAAATCGCAATAATCTTTGTCCTTTGTTACTATTGATATGAAACAAAGTCAATTTTCAAATTATGTCCATTTTCTTTAGAAATTCAAAAACATAAATAGCGTTTTGTCGCTGTGGCGTGAGATCTCTCTGGAGAAGCAGCAGCGCTGATCTCTCTTCCGGCTTAATAATACCAGTCACAGCGCCAAATAAACATGAGCGAGCATCTGAAAGTGTGTTAAAGATACAGTACAACTTATCCAAATCCGTATCATGTCACATTGATTCGCTCAATCAGCGTTTCAACCGTGGAAAGACATCAGTTAAACAGCTTGTAATCAATGTATCGTCATATTTACCTCAGAAAACCCACATAAACTCGTTAGTCAGCTAGAAAAATAACTCTAGAGAGGAGCATTTTGCTAAATATATACACTATATTACATATGCATTATAATCTTAAAGTTCTTCAATATTTAATGCATATTTGAATAAATGGCAAGTTTTTTATGACATCCACCATTTAAATGTTTATATTTCATATAATCTTTCTCTTATAAAAATAAATAAAAGTGTAATTTAAGTGATTCATTCATTATTACCTTCATATTTGAATAAATTTGGCAAGTTTTTATGACAGCCACCATTTAAATGTTTATATTTCAAATAATCTTCTTATTATAAAAATAAATTAAAAGTGTAATTAAAAGTGTAATTTAAGTGATTCATTCATTATTACCTTTCTATTAGGCTAATGAAGCCTAGTAGGCTACAACTAGTCTCCCATAGTTTACATCATTAGTTAAGAGATTTAATTCCCTTGAGAAAAATTGCCATTTATTGTAACTGATATCCAAAATAATCGATATTGAATCGTAATCGAATCGAATGCTTGTGAATCGAAATCGAATCGAATTGTGAAATTTGTCTCAATACCCAGCCCTAATCGATACTGTCAATTTTGGCACTCACTGATACCAATGCATGTATTTTCATTGCATTGTAATTTTTTTAAACATTGGGAAACCAAAAGAATATGAATCATTATGTTCAGTATCTGTACTTCCCTAATCCAGTCCAATTATTAATTATAATTAATGTTATAGAAATTTAGTAATCCGAATAAAAGTTGCTTCCTTAAATATTTAAGTTAATTGTACTTAAAATCTTAAGTAATTTCACCTGGCTTTAAAAATGTCTTTAAAATGTCTTTAAAAAGTAAAGCTTATTTTTAACTTATAACTTAAAATTCTGTCGTCATTTACTCACCCTCATGTCGTTTCTTTCTTCTGCAGAATGTTGGTAATGTCAGTAAATTGACTTGCATTGTACATTTTGTCCATACAGTGGACGTTAATTGGGAAGCGAAACTGTTTGGTTGGTTTTATAACAACATGAGGGTGAATCGTATCCCTTTAAGGACAGATTACATATAGCAGGGTTTCCACGAAGTCATAAAACGTCTTAAATTTAATAATAAGAATTTTAGGCCATAAAAAGTCAGGAGTTAGGAGCAAAAATCTGCCTTTAAACTTGAAAGAAATAATTATAATAATTATAGATATTGACTGATATATTATCGTGATAAATGAAACTTATAAAAAAGTCATGTCAAAGTTCAAAGGTATTTTTCGTAATTCGTGTATCTCATATATTTATTTAAATCATAATGGTCATAAAAAGTCAGGAGTTAGGAGCAAAAAAACTGCCTTTAAACTTGAAAGAAATAATTATAATAATTATAGATATTGACTGATATATTATCGTGATCAATGAAACTTATTAAAAAGTCATTTCAAAGTTCAAAGGTATTTTTCGTAATTCGTGTAGGTCATATTTATTTAAATCATAATGGTCATAAAAAGGTCTTTAAAAGTCTTAAATTTGACTGACTAAACTCTGCAGAAACCCTGATATAGTTGATACTTGATGTTGTTGTAAGAAGCTTAAATGTATATTTTTTTTTTATATTTAATTGTATATTAATTATTTTATTTAATTTGCTATATATTATATAGTCAAGTCAAGTCACATTTATTTATATAGCGCTTTTCACAATACAGATTGTATCAAAGCAGCTTCACACTGATAAATATTTATATACATAAATATTTTCTTTTTTTGTTTTAGCTGCTACTCAAAGACCCTTGTGAGAGGCTTGGCTGTCAGGGGGGCGGAGCCTCAGAGGTCAAGGCCTACCGTATTTTCCATTCCATCAATTTCAAGCGGCTTGCGGCCGGCATGCTCGAAGCTCCCTTTATTCCGGATGTAAGTATTTTCTGAGACTGACACTTTTTTTAAAAACTGTTATTGGCAATATCAGTCATAACAACTATCGTTTAAATGAATAGTTCAGCCAAAACCCAATTGAGAGTTTCACCCAAAGTTCATCCATGTCAATTTCTTTTTGGCTTGGAACTCAAAAGGAGACATTTTGACTCATGTACCAGTCTGTGAATGGAGCTTTCTAGCTTCAAAAAGCACACAAAAGAACCATGAAAGTATCATAAAATATATCCATATTGCTTTGTTTTATTTTTATTATTCATACATCTGCTTTGAGGAAAGAAAAGAACACAATTTTTGTGTTTTGCGAATGATTTGTTGATAAAATCAGACAATGAGACGACGTAGCGTGATGTGTTTGTGTGTTTCAGCCTCAGGCCATCTACTGTAAGGACGTGTTGGACATCGAGCAGTTCTCCACAGTGAAGGGAGTGGAGCTGGAACCCAAAGACGACTCCTTTTACTGCAAAGTATCCACTGGAAGTATTCCCATCCCCTGGCAAAACGAGGTCAGGTCACTACCCAGAATAACCTCGATAAATATTTTACTCCGAACCCTGATCGCTGCTTTATGACCAGCATGCAATAAAAAGGAAATTAACGTTGACTTTGATAGTATGCACAAACAGACTGCAATCAACACAAATCGGGGATATTTTCTCTTTAGAATAAACAAGTGATGTCAAATTGTTTTTCAAAATTATATCAAATTGACTTCCTATTAAATTTTTTAATGGTTTTATATTTTTTTATGTAGAATCAACTTTTAAGACAAGTTTGAAGTATTTATAAATTAACTATAGAAACATAATATATTTGTTTACATAATATATTTGTGTGTGCTGTATATAATTATTTTGTATATATAAATACACACACATGCATGTATATATTTAAGAAAAAGTGTTATTCATATAAAAAATATTTATATTTATATAATATAGATTATGTATTTATAAATATATACAGAATTTAAGCGCAAATAATTATTAAATATATACATGCATGCATAGGTATTTATATATACAAAATAATTATATACAGCACACACAAATATATTATGTAAACACAGACATTTATTTTGGATGCGATTAATCGCAATTAACTTTTGCACAGCCCTACTTTTTTTATGAATAAAGGTATCTGTCATTTTTATTTTAGTATTTCTTATTTATAGTTTAGTTGTTTTTTTACAAATATTTCTAAATAGTTTTGGTAACAATAAGGTTCTGTTTGTTGGCATTCCTTAACTACATGATCTTAAAGGACTAGTTCAAAATATTCAAAATATCTTCTTTTGTGTTCAACAGAAGAAAGAAATTCATACAGGTTAAGAACAACTAAGGGTTTTGGAGTTTTCATTTTTAACTATTGCTTAAACGCCATGTTGTAAAGCCTGTAAATACGTCATTTCAATATGTAAAAATCGTTCACGTCCTCATAGAGTTCCTAATTTGACGACTTGTAAGCTGGGAATTTTCAGAGAGATCCTACTTGTGCCACCTGACCGCTGCAAATTCATTCTTTCTTTTTTATTTATTCACTTCAAACATGTATAGGAAACAAAAAAAGAAAAAAAATTAATGACAAAAACCTAATAACAACAAATACTCCTCAAAACAGAAAGCAAAAAACAACGTAAAGTGGGAAATCAAAAACAATATTAATTGTTTAAGTTGTAATACGATTCATTTAGGCTTTGATATGCAGTTAACATGAACTAACTATGATAAATACTTCCAAAGCATTTGTTAATTATTTAGTTTATTTTCAGCATTTACTAATACATTATTCAAATCAAAAGTTATGTCTGTTTATATTATTTAGTGATAGCTAACTAAAAATCAACTAGCATGTATTGCTCAGTTGATGCACTAATGTTGAAGACTAATGGGATCTTATAGTAAAGATTTACCACATATTTTAGTTTGTCAATTTTCATTTTTCATAAGATAATACATTTTATCTTAGTATTATTTATATAATATCATAGGGTTTTGTTTATTATTAACAGTTTGAATTAGGTTTCATCTTTATATTTTATGTTTTTATTTTATTTATATTCCCAAATATTCCTAAATTTTAATTTAAAAAATATGTCTTAAATCCTGTGTGTTGTCATTTGATTGATCCATTCAGATGATCGAGACGGAGTGCTTTAAAGAACTCAACATCTTGAACTTGGATGGCACTGTGCCCCCTGACCTGGACTGGAGAGGTCAACCCTCGCCCCCACCCAAACAGGGCTTACTGCAGAGACTCTTCGGCCGCCAGGTGACATCATCACCTTCTCTATCATCTAAACACACATTATTGTTTGTTCCATTAGTGAAGGCCAAAGTGCTTTCCGTGTCCTGTGTTATGTTTGATCGGGGTTACATAATCAGATATCAGTGTGCAGGTTTCCCTCTCACTGCTGTATACTGTAATTAGTTAAGTATGAAATGATTCATGTAATATAGACGGATTAGATTTGGCTCTCGTCACTCTTTAATGGATACGCAAACTAAATGTAAAGCCATGTTAACATATTCAGCACAACAAAACAAAATTACAGACGCAGCGATCGCAACGTTCTTGGCCGATCCCGCTTTCCGCTTTATTTTTTGTAAGTGTAACCTGCCCATACTGGTTTTTTTCTTTTTCCTTCCAACATGTACTTTTCATTTATCATAAAAATCCACGAGTATAAAAGAAGAGCAAATGGACAAATTGCAAACAAAAGCACAAATATTTGCAATAGAATAAAGAGAGATATGAAATAAACACTGCTTTAAAGGGTACATATCATGCTTTTAAATCATTCATTTTAAATCATACCATTGTGGTCTATATAAAGCATAACTGCAATGCTTGGGTCTGAATTCCTCATTATTATAGTATAGCTCCACAAGCCCCTTCTCTGATGTGCGTCTGTGAGCGACCCGTTTCAAAGCGGCCCCTTTAAATAAACAGGAGATGCGTCACACCCCGCCCGCTCTCCAGGTCGATGAGTTCACGGTCGGTTCAACTCCCCACGTTCGGCCATTATTGTAGTTTGATTAGAGATATACGATTATATACGATACCTTCAAAGAACATTTTTATTCACACGTTAATAAAATGTCAACAAGAGAAGACTTGTCCATCAAGCCTTAGATATTCGAGCCAGAGCGAGCGAGTCGATAAAGACGACGACGAACCTGCACAACAACCTCTTCTTCATATGGATGTATTGGTATGCGAGTTAACTGTTTTGTGTTATTAGTGAAAGTCGACTATTTCTCTTGTTAAAACAAGCACACTGACAAGATAAATGACTACGGTCTAATCTTACCACAAAAAATCTGTATTGATAATATGATGCATTTAGAAAAGCAGCTAAATGAGCATTGATGAAACTCAAGAACAATAATACTGCAGACGTGTAACGTTACTTCAAAACAAAAACAAAGAAAGACAAAGGTACTGCTAAACCACGACCACCATGTGTTTTAAGAAAGTAAAGTACTTTATTTTTATTAACGATATTTACAGCTTATCGAAATGCTCTGTTCGTCGTCTCCAAAGATAGAAGGAATTGACCTCTCATTCAGACGAAGTCGATCGGCAAACCCTTCTGTATAACGTTACTGGCGGAGGCTGTTGAAGTGGGAATCCTTGAAGTGATTCAGGTCACTAACAACCGAACATTTTGACTTGCCCTCTCGTAACGTCTGCATCATTGAGCTCGGAATACAAAATCGGAGCGAGAAATAATAACGGCGGATTGCTCGAAGTGTTGGGCCGGTAGTCGATGTCCTTATTCATCAGTTCCGCTGCAAATACGGTGACGCACTTGCTCAAAAAACGTCATAGAGAACAGAAAAATCTGAACAGGTTGAAAAATATGACCAAAACAGAATATAAAGATATAAACGAAGCACCTGAAGAGAATAATTTCATCTTTTCTGTACTTATAAACACTCCAAATATACAACAAAATGCATTTAAGGGCTAAAAAAGTGGATTTTGCATGATATGTCCCCTTTAAGGTTTCCAGGTGGGTCTAACAGTACAGTAGGTTACTATTTCGTTAAGAAATACTACAGAAATGAAAGTAATCAAATGTAAAATAACTCTGGATCGTCTTCAGTGTAAAAAGAGGCGGCTTTATTTGCGCGCCGCTCATTTAGATCAGTGGTGCACGCGCGCTTTTGGTGCGAAACCTGTGCAAATGAGTCAAATGATGTGCAATACAAGCACTATGTGCGTTAGAGGAGGCGGGTGTGTGTCAATTCGGAGAAAAGAGAGTGTGAACACGCAACTGACGTTATTGTTGGTCAATCTTGGTTGAAACATTGCAAAATGGGTGGAAATTTCTTTCAAATCCATTATTTACTATTAGTTAATGGTAGACTGAGGCGGGTAACATTGAGGATGAAGTGTTTTCATTGTTGATAGCATTTGATTGGACAAGATTTGTATATCTGATTAGGTTTTTAATCCCAGTGTATGTGTGTGCTGCCCCCGCAGGACTGCTGTGGAAACTGCAGCGACAGTGAGGAGGAGCCTACGCGGCTGTGAAGGCGTGGCCTGCCTAGGGCTCCTCCCCTACACCACTGAGGCTCTCATTTGTTTACAGTTTTTGCACATTTGTATTTTTAAGATAGCTCTATATAAACATTGGAATGTATATTTTCACTATATAGCCATGCAGTGTATCTTATTTAAAGTCATTGAATTGAAAAGGACAGAAAAAGGGTCCCAATTATTGTCCTTGATCACGTGTGAAGTATGGAAAGGACCGATCGTTCAACACTGCTCGAGTCTTGTACATTTGGTTGGTATGTCGTCTCGCAGCCTCTTTGCGCTTTTCTTTTCTGTTTATTGAGTTCACACATGTACAGTATGCACTCTGACTATTTGTTTTAGACGCGGGGAGCAAAGGAAATTTGCTTTTGCAGATATTTTTATATTTATATTTTGAATTTTATTTTCTTATGGTAATCTCGACAATCAAACGGCACCATTTGTATAAAACCGTGATAAATGTGCATTAATGGATTTTAAAAAAAAAAGCAAAAACAGGAAAGGACTTTAAAGCAGAGGGAAATTTTAAGATCATTAATTCGCTACCAGTTACTTAGCTAGAGATACCTAGTAAACCAAATAGGCGTGCATATATACGTACAATAACATGTTGTAAATACACGACACTCATCTGTAATGTCTTCAGCGCGTCTTCCTGCTGATAATTAGGAAGAACATCCTGATTATAGTCCATAATGAGGCATTATTTTCCATTTCGCATTGCAATTTGTCAAATTCCAGCTCTGAAGACCGAACGACTTTAATACTCAAACCGACTCTCAGTTCGTCATACTAATAGAACATGTTATTTAATGTTTTTATAAGTAGATTTGCGCAATTGTATACAATTTGAATTGCTGCTTTTTTACATGTAGGTCATTTGCCAAAAAGAAATCCCCTGCGATCTCAATAAGCTCTGTGTGTTTTCAGTTGCTCGGAAATATGATGTCTTGGGAACTTTTGTTGTAAATTGAATCTCTTGATGCACTTAAGACCAAACAACTTCAAGTGTTTGTCCTCCATCTTCATTGAAGGTGCCTTTTTGAAGTTTTAAGGTACTCTTGTCATTAGGGCTGATTATTCACATGTCTCCATTATAATATTATCGAGTTGGCTTAGCATTTTGTTGCGCACACTTTCTCTTTTCTTCGCTGTTGTTTTACATCGAATATATTACCGTGCCCTGTGGATGTTCAAACTTTTTCTAAACTTGTGAAATCTTATTTTGGAGTCTCGCAAAAGGCTTTGGGACTTTATATTGAAGCCTAGCGGTCTGTAAAACATAAGATATTTTGGAGCAAGTCTTCAAAACACACATGGCGGATCTCATTTCTCATCCTCCTGCAGTTTACTTTAATTCTCTTGGATAAACTCAAATACATTCCAGTCTCTACTGTACTGTACAGTTGTAAAAATTGATTCAGTTTGTTTTGTTGTTGTTTATTTAGCAATAATGGATTTGATGAGTATAACTATTATGTAAATGTGTATAAAATGACATTTCAAATCTAGAGCGAGACAAAACTTAGTTTGACTCAATGTTTTCCTGAGCCAGGCTTTTAACACTGTGAAGTGATCATTTCTGTCACAGTTGGAATTATTTTGTTGTTGTTTTTTTGCGAATTTATAACTATGTATGTATGTGTGCTTTAACCTGCACTGCATGTCCCATAATCCTTCTCAGAACCACTATTGGATGCCATTTTTTGCCCTAAATGAGTGAAATGTTACATTTTAGGCAAGATTTCAGTGTTTTTCTTTTCCAAGAGGAGCCTTACTGATTATAATATTGTCCATTATTAGTAATTCCAATCCTTTCAATATCATACATTTCATGTTTTTACCTCAAGGCAGAGTGAATCTCAATTTCATACACAACAAGACTGAGAAAAGACACTGTCAAAGTGGAAACGGCACACACGTCAGTGTTATTAATCAATGCATTTTAGTTGTAAACAATAAACACAGACCCCATTATATGAACTCTGTCATATTAGTGTTTTTGAAGAGTATAAGATTATTGTATGCCTCAAAGTGCACGGTGCCATTTTAAGCATTGTTTTAATTAGCAAACAACATGCAGCCATTGACGGCTATAGAGTCAAATTAGTCACTGTATAATGTGCTCATTTGCTCTCATTATTGAAATTGTGTCTAGTTTTGCTGATAGTGACTTAAAGCAGATTTTAACATATCTGTATTATTTTAAAGCGGCACCATTTCTTTAATTTTGTCTAATATGTATGTAGAAGTCCATTGCCCTTTCATTTAAAGGGATAGTTCACTCAGAAATTAAACAAATTGATTACTCACCCTCATGTCGTTCCAAACCCGTAAGACTGAAATGCACAATTGAAGATATTTTAAATGAAATCTGAGAGATTTCCGTCCCAAGCAACTACACTTTGACCCTCCAAAAAGTTCGTAGAGATTGTAAATCTACCAAAGAGACACGATCACGTTATATAATGAACAGATTTAATGTAGGCTTATGTTCACATATAAACATCGAAGCTCAGGCGTACTTGCTTGATGCGCAAGATCAAACCTGATTGGTTCTTGAGGAAGCTCAAACGTGCCTCACAACAAGAATGAACCTGATTGGTTCTTGCACATCAAACGAACATGCTTGAGCTTCTGAAATAGCCTAAATTTTATCTGTTTAGCATATAAAGTGATCGTGCCTCTTCATAAAATTGGAACAAATCATTCAATACATATGAATTAGTTTTACAATCTCTTCATTAACTTTTTGAAATAGTTGGACTGTTAAAGAAGGGACAGAAATTTCTCGGATTTCATTAAATGAAGAACGAAAGCCTTACAGGCTTGGAAAGACAGAATTAAATTTTTGGGTGAATTATCCCTTTAAGGCCGGAAGAATGTGTTTGGTTGTCTTGTACCCGTTTATCCCTGTTCTTTACGCCTTATTGTTATGTGATACAAAAAAAAGGTTCCTGGATTGCACATTGAAAACTCAATAGTTAATTCTCACTCAGGTTACTGCCATTGTTATGTATGTTTTTATTTGCTTAATATATATATATATATATATACAGCCTTACTGATATAATAATGTCAAGTTACTGGTTTATAGCTGTCCAGAAAAGACATGCCATTGGGAATGTTTATAGAGTTTTCTGTAAAGTTGATGACGACAGTGAAGGAATCTGTTGTTTCTTGTCGAAGCACTGATGCTCATTCTCGGTTTAGTTTCAGCGGTGTGTCTCCGCCTGTATATTACGCACGGCCTCTCGTGCAGGTCTTCTGTGTAACAAACCCAATTTTGTTTCCTGTTTTCCTTTTTATCTGCATTAGTATTCAACTTCAATAAATTTTTATTTGGTTAAATGTTGTGTAGCTCTTAAACTCACTTATATTTGAATGCAAAAATCTATCAAAATTGACAATTCTTATTTTTTAATGGAGTATTGCAGTGTTTGTTATTTGTGCACATCATTATTTTTAAATTCATGTGCCCTCGTTATCTTTAATCAGAATAACTATTTTGCCACGGCATCTCTTCGCTGATGATTTGTTTGGCACGAGGGCGGGACAACCTGTCACTCACATGAGATCGACCAATAGCAAACCACAATCATCCAATCAATTCCCCACGGACAAAATCAAGTGCCGCCCTACATTCTTATCTTTACCAAGACGTAGTTTTACTCAATTCCATGAGATTGTTCTCACTGCAGAACATGAAATCCACGGGGAGGAGTCGGATCCAGATCCAACTCCTCCCACCTAAACCTACCCAGCTCCACCCCCTGATCCCTAACCCCACCCCTAAACATATTTATACTAAAAGCTAAACTAATTAAGCTTTTTATCCTGGGTATATATCCTTCCAGCGCTCCCATACAGAGCAGAGAGGTCAGATTCATAGACGTGTGTATTTTACAAGCTAAACGTACAATTGCTCTTAATTGGAAAAATATCAATGAGCCAACCAAGAATTGGAATGTGGATTAAAGAAATGGCGTCAAACATGTCAATGGAAAAGATAACGTACATTGGTAAAAATAAACAAAACACTTTTGATGATGTTTGGAGACCTTTTACTAATTTCTTGTTGGTAACTTGCTACAACAAGAACAAGCTCTGAGAGAGTAGAGTAGCATCACGATATTCTAAATAGCCATGAGAAAAACTCTCTACCTGATTTAGGTGTCTTTAAAAAAAAATTATATATATATATATATATTTTATTACTATTTTTTTATTATTATGTTATTATTATTTATTTTTTATCTTCTTTTGGGGAGGGGTGATGGGAGGGAGAACAGGGTGAAAAGGTTTTACATGATTGCTATTCATTATGTAATTTTATGTGATATGTAAACTGAAAAATTAATAAATATATAGTAAAAAAAAAAAAAGCTAAACTAACAAACATTTTGATTTCAGGGGGTCTTTAATGTTCCTGACAACCTCATTTAGACACTTGTTAGCAGCCACATTTTAAATGATTTAGAAAAATGATTACAAACATTCTTCAAAATATCTCCTTTTGTGTTTCACAGAATAGTCACGTTTGGACCCAAAAAGGGTTAAAATTATGACGCTTTTCATTTTTGAAGAACTATTCTTTCCATTCTTCAGAAATTGACAGTAGGAAACAGCTCAGACTGACGAATCAGACTCTTTAATGAGCCGCAACTGTAGACTAGAGAGTAACAGTGTCCAGATGCCACTAAATGTTTGATACCCTTCTTAGATAAACAGCAGATGGGCTTCATCTGATCGCTCAATACCTCGTTATACAATCCCAAAGAAAGGTAATGTCACTTTTATAATGCATCACGCTAGTTTCAGTTCAACCTTGTTACACAGCTCAAATCGCGAATGGCGTTTTCTGTTAGCACGTCTCCTGTTTTCCATGATGTTCGCTCACACCTCGCTCTCCGCTCTGTTGCTGGGCAACCGTCTTTAAGAGTGATTTAAAAGAAATAAATAATGATTCAAATAGATTCTTCTGGGTTTTTTAGCATTTGGTGAAGAGCGGAACTGAACCCATCACACACCGTCTGTGAGGTGTTGACGTCGCGTCTGGCTCGAGGGCCTTCAGTGAGAACATGTTATTGACGATGAGAGCATTGAAGAGCATTTCTAACGAAAAAGTTTTTGCTTATGTCTATTGCACGTTTATGGGTCTAATAACGTTTGGTCGTTTCTTGTGGGTGCCCCGTCCCTGATTTCTGTTTTTCTAAACGGGCTCCAAAGTTAGACCTCATTTCTCAGTCGACTAGGGCTGGGTATTAAGACAAATTTCACAATTCGATTCGATTTCGATTCACAAGCTTGCAATTCGATTCGATTTCGATTACGATTCAATTCAATATCAATTATTTTGGATATCAGTTACAATAAATGGCCATTTTTCTCAAGGAAATCAAATCTCTTAACTAATGCTGTAAACTATGGGAGTCTAGTTGTAGCCTAGAGGCATCATTAGCCTAATATAAAGGTAATAATGAACTGTTTTGTAGCTATACAAACACTTAAATTACACTTTTTTTTTTTTATAATAAGAAGATTATATGAAATATAAACATTTAAATGGTGGCTGTCATAAAAACTTGCCAGATTTATTCAAATATGCATTAAATATTGAAGAACATTAAGATTATAATGCATATGTAATATGGTGTATATATTTAGCAAGATGCTCCTCTCTGGAGTTATTTTTTCTAGCTGACTAACGAGTTTATGTGGGTTTTCTGAGGTAAATATGACGATACATGACATTGATTACAAGCTGTTTAACTGACGTCTTTCCACGGTTGAAACGCTGATTGAGTAAATCAATGTGACATGATCCGGATTTCGATAAGTTGTACTCTATCTTTAACACACTTTCAGATGCTCATTCATGTTTATTTGGTGCTGTGACTGGTATTATTAAGCCGGAAGAGAGATCAGCGCTGCTGCTTCTCTAGAGCGATCTCACGCCACAGTGACAAAACACTATTTATGTTTTTGAATTTCTAAAGAAAATGGACGTAATTTGAAAATTGAGACTTTGTTTCATATCAATAGTAACAAAGGACAAAGATTATTGCGATTTTTTTGGATTTGCGCAGCCGCGATACAATGTCCCATTCATTCAAATGAAACAGGATGACTAATCGATTCAAGAATCGATATCGGTTCCTAAAAATGAGAATCGATTAATATCGAGAAATCGATATTTATTACCCAGCCCTACAGTCGACATAACGTAATGACTAACATGTGGTACAACGCACTTTTAGACAATGCACTTGATTTTCAAACAGGTTAAGGAAACATTTTCAAGTACAATTACAATATTTTGTTGCTCATATCTTCCCGACAACCAGTGTGTCCAAAACACAAAAATAAAATATGCAGTATTTTCCTTCTATGTATGTGTATGTATTAATATATTTTTTAAAGAAATTAATACTTTTATTCTGCAATGCATATAATGGATCAGAAGTGACAATAAAACAGTTATATAATTTTATAACAGACAACTATTTCAAATAAATGTTGTGCTTTTGAACTTTCTATTCATTCAAGTAAATTCATGTTCCCATCACAGGACAAAAAAACATACATCGTAACCACCAGTATTGGTTACATATGATATGCTAAATGTATTTGATCAAGCATTAAGAGACCTTTAAAAACATCTTACCCAAACTTTTGAACTTTAGCGTAATTTGGCCACTTTTTTCATTACTGTATCATTTTCTGGTATATTTTTATTTACATACACTGAAAAAATAAATAATTAAATCATGAAAAATGTTTCTCAGCTTAGATGAGACTGTTGGATTGGTCAAATTAATGAAGAACTAGAGAAAATGGTGTCAGACATTGTAATTGTCACCTTTGTAAATTATAGACCAACTTAATCATGCATCTACTAATGGACAACGTTGAAGTACTTTACAATCATTAACATAAGTTAATAATGGGCTTCTTCCTAGGACCCATTAAAACATTTTGTCCCCCAAGAAATCAAGGTTAAGCCAGCAGTCTAAATATTTACCACTGTGAAGAAGACACTCTCCTGTCATATATTATGCTTAAGTTTCATTCTGATCTCCAGACTACTCTAATACAAAACTTCAGTGGATATTGCCAAAGTTTAGAGAGAAAAACGTCTCTGTGACGTCAAAGTTTTCGCTATTGCTCATCGGACAATGACTCTCATTGTCTCAAGTGTTTGAGTGTCACTGATTGCATCTGTATTGCTAAGCAGGCCAGATTGTGTCGAACACAAGTCCGTCATATGTCTGTGGGTCAGTTCCTGTCATCGAGGGCACACCACAGAGGCAGAAGGAGGTCAGCCAATCACAAAAAGAGTGATCTTTTGCCTCAATCGGGAACACGGTGTCATATTTTTCCTGAGTCATTTGCCCCGTTCAGAATGAATGACATTGCCTTTCTTCTGAGGGATGATGCAGGACATTGGCTCGAAGTTGGCTGAAAGCCCTGGTGAGTAAATAATATGAGGTTCCTCTCCCAAGACGACAGTATAAAATGGTTTTCCATGAAGCTTTTTTATGTTAAAATATGTAATATGCAAATCCTGTATGCGTATGTATTCAACCATATAGAGTAAATATACAATTAGAACCCTGTTATACGACAAGCGATCCGTGTTAACGACTAAAAACGCAGTCAGATTAGATGGCGACGAAACACGTAATATACATGTGCATGATGTCATCGTCTTTAGAGCTTCATGCGTTTTTGTTGTTTACATGACCGGTTACAAAAACTTTTTTTAAAGTTTGCGTTTTCAGGCACTGCTGTCGTGTAAATGAATGGCCAAAATGCATTAAAAAAAGTTTTACGTATTTAGTTTAAAGTGGCGTCGTTTAAACAGTACCTTAATGTAAGAGAAATGGCATGACACGGCAATTCGTATTTCCATTTTTGGCGTGCTATCAACACGCATAATAATCGCTTTTCAGCGTTCATATGAACGCCGTTGACTTAACGTTACTGTATTTATAAATATATGACCTACCCCAACTCCGTCCCTAAACCTAACCGTCACTGGGGTTAATAGCATATGAGTCTTCCCCTACCATCCTAGGAAAAAATATATATATATCGCTGCCCAGATGTAGATCTACATTTTGCTTCGTTTCACTCTGACATTTAAAGCCGTAGGGATAGCTCAAAACGCGTATAGATAACATGCCACTTGATTTGAAAGTGGCGTGTATTTACACAAAAGTCATGATGTCCGGACAATAAACAGTAAAAGGATTACTGACACAATTAATGGTAATTAATGATACACCACTGAAACAAATTAACTCATAATGACATGACCATGGTAACAAAGGAGTTGCTAGAAAATTAAACAAACTAAATCTCCATTAAAACAAAAAAAAAAACTGAACATAACACTGAAAAACCCATTTTAATTTAGTTTAATTGATATATAATAGTTTGTTAATACATGATGGAGTGCATCAAATATGGTAAATTAAACCTAAAATGAGCTTTCTTGATGCATGACAATAATCCTCATTGGTTCTCATGCATGTTTGAGCTTCCATTAACCATATTTGATGCACTCATTGGTATGGAATTTTTTATTTTGAAAATGTTTAGTGCTGAATTCTAGAAATCTGTAATCTAAAATATACATTTTTGGTTTGAAAGTGGTATGTTACCACATTAAGTTTTAGTTGATTTTTTTTAGTGTAGACCAGGCAATCTCTGCCAAGACCAAATATAGTATAGTTTTATCAAACCAAGGATAGTTCAATTTGAAATTAATTTTTGATGTTTTATCTTACCTGAAGGGCATCCAAGATGTAGGTGTCTCTTTTTTTTCCACAGTATTTTCAATTTTGACATTTTTCGGTCAAACCGGTGTTGTCTGTCAGTCAGTTTTAGGGGGTCCACCTCAAAGATGCACAGAGAAGTCCAAATTAAACATGATTTAATGACTCGTAAATGTAAGTACACATAGATGGCCTAAGAGAAAATAAATAAAACAAAACAAACAGTATTTATATAGTTTACTCTTGTTACTAGCCGTCGAACTGATCAGATGTCCAGTCAACCGAACCGTCTCCATACATTACGCCGGAAGTGATCTCTTTCGCGCGTCTACATTGTTTACACTGAGATTTCGGAATTTTTACCCTTCACTAAACATATTTAGATATACGGGAAATCGCAATGGAAGACGATTTCGATATATCTAAATATGTTTAGTGAAGGGTAAAACTTCCGAAATCTCCGTGTAAACAATGCGTAACGTAGACGCGCGTGAGATCACTTCCGGCGTAACGTCTGGAGAAGTAAGTTACCGCAAAAAATACAATAAAATGTGTAATGTAAAGATGAAGAAATGTATGGGACCGATTGTGAAGGTATGGAAATGTTCCTGCTTTCTAAAGGAACTAAATGGTCTCATAATAGATCAAGGTTGATATTTCTGGACTGCCTACAGACAGACAGACAGACAGACGTGGGTATGAAATGGTGCTATTCATTAATTTCAGTATAATGTGTCCATTCTTTCGTGTGAAATAAAAGGCAAAAGCACACTCTCTGATGTATTTTATTCATCCACAGGGCCAGCAAGGAGAGGGAGAGGGTTGTTCAGCATGAAAAACAAAGAACGCTTCAAGAAGGTTTTGCCCAGGGCTTTCAAAAATTAACACAGACATTGATGGTGTCTACAGTATGATGAGTCCAGCAATAGAATTATTTAAAGTCTGAGGTGTGCGTGGATACGTCTAAAATTACCACAAGCATTACTCTGACGTACATAACACACTGCCAATCAAATACTGTTGCATTTTTTTTGTGCATGCTAATAATGGCGTATCCCATTGTCTGTCCTATCCTATTAACTTGTCTATGATGAAGAGTGAAAGCCCACGGCTACACTGTATGGTGAAGCACTGCATCATAATAATGGTAGCAATATGGCAACCTCAGACTTTATAGTCTCTGTGAATCTGGTGCAGTGTTCATGCAAGTTGTCATAGCAATGCTCTTTTCCCTTATGTCCAACACTGTAGCACAGATTAAAAGAGGAGGTATACAAATCACTTCCATTCTGCTATCCTGAACACTTAATAAATGCATTCAACAAGAGAAGGTCTTATGCAAAACTCTTATGTTATATGGAATATCTGTTCTAGTATTTTTGAGCATCTTTTATGCTATGGAAAAAAAGCTCCTGAGCATGTTCTGTTAAATGCACCATGTTCTGAAAAACAGTCTTCAATGCTAAGTGCTCTTGCCAGTGTTTCCTAGAGTACACTGTTGGGTTCAAGAAGTAAAAATTTTAAAAGGTAAAAAAGGCTTTAACCAGCTCAGACACAGTGACAGCTCATAAAAAACTTTTACTACCCTTTTAGAAAAAAATATAGTTGCATAGTTTCATGTGGTTCTTCTCCCTCGCTGCATCATGGGTTTGCTATGTGGGAATAAATGTGCTAATTTCGTTTGTGAGATGATCAGCTGATTACTATTATCATATTATATATTTTGATCCTCACCTGACTATGGCTTTGTAAACTTTATCCATGATGTGGTTTATAATGGGTACAGAAACAGTGACAATGTTACACACTCTTAGCTTACTCTGGCTATTCCCTGCGGTCTCAGATGACGAGATGTTTGAGCCACCGTAGCTTCTTCGAAAGGACCGATGCAACTCCCGACCGATGCCGCTAAAAATCTACACACTGCACCTTTAAAGCAAATTAAAAACACCATAAATGCTTGATGGATTTTAAAAATCATGTTACAGTGCAAAACAAAAAACAGTGCTGTAACTATATACAGACCATCACTAATCCTAGAATCATGCCAAACGAGCTCTACAGTGACCGCACACTCCTGCATATGCACTGTGAATGACTATATATTACTTCTATAAACGTTTGTACTATTGTTATTCACATCTGAGATGGTTGGTTTGGTCCATGGCTTATAAATGTGAAAAATAGCATATTTATGGAACCAAGGCCACTGCAATCTACACAAAATGTTCTTGAGCGTGTGTTTTATCAAAATGTTCTCGACCATGTTCTCTCCAATACAGATGTCCTTGAGCATGTTCTGTTATATTCAAGGTCAAGGTCAAGGTCAAGTTTATTTATATAGCACGTTTACAAACACCCACTACTGCCCCAAAGTGCTGTACAGATACAGAATTCGTAAGCAAGAAACATATTCGTAAGCATGTTTGTTGTGAATTTTATTTAACATAGTTCAGAAGCAACATGTTGTCAACCAATCAACACGAGGAATAATATTGCCATCCATTAACATTCTTAATCGAATTATACATGGCGTTTTCATTTTATGTGAGCGTACGTATCATTTTAGTTGCATGAAACTTTTTTTTTAATGTGTAAAATAATTGAGTGCATCTTTAATAGGCTAGTCATATCAACGGACCTTTCCATCCAGTGAGATGCGTTTGTGAAACAAACCGAAGAGATTATTGTTATCATGACTGAAGTAGTGACGTTTAGACTTCATTCTCACAACCACATCATAAACATCATGACCGATCCAGACACAACAAAAAAATCCCATTCGTGCCACTTCAGTCTCTTTGTTCAACAAACAGTTAAAAAGGAGGAGCGACCATGTCAGATTGTTTAGAGAACCGTTATTCTCAATTTGATATCCAGAGTCCTCGTGAAAGCATCTCTCGGAGTGCCAATGTGGGTGTTTTTACGGCACGCGCGCGTCAATTACAGGTGTCCATTAACCAGCGCGCGCATCACGACTGCATGAGGACTGACGCGGAACACGAAACGCTTTCCGTTTATCCAGGTAAACATTAGTGAAGACCCCCAAAAACACACGCATGTAACAAGTCTGCTAACATGTGCCACGGACAACTACAGCAACTTTACATGGATTGAGTCACGTCCCGACCATTGAAGCGGTGTCACGCGTCTGGAACACAGGGAAGACGCGTATGTAAGTACGAGAGCAGCATATTTGTTTCTATTTGTAAATTACGAACACACGGTGGTATAAAATGACGCCTAATAAATACAGGGGTTCACACGTGAAGATTTTCAAGTCCTTGAATGTTATAGTTTACTCTTTGTAACATAAAATGTGGTGTTCATCTGTCATTACCAATTGCGCATGTTTATCCGCAAACTACACACGATCGTTGATTTATGGATTAATTCATTTATTGTGATGATTATATATGGACATATTAGCTTACCAAACACTGAAAACTGTTTTTAAAGAAAAAACACAGCCCTTATTTTATTTGTAAAAATGTTTCTTGGTGTTATTTTTAATATAATTTTACATACATGCTTTATATCAATGACAATTTGTTAATAGGGGGAATCATTGAGGTTAGGCAAAGTCATAGTTCTTCCTCAGTTAAGTAAGAGGTGATGACAGCTTCCTTCTCATTCATTTAATCAAAGCCAGTGTTTTTAATAAGAGTTCTCTGACCATTCCTATAAACTGAATGACTATCAATGCATGTTAAATAAGTTATTTATTGACCAATATTCACATGTAATTGTCCCCAGTGTAAAGCGGGTAATCTATAGGTCATGTCCTCCAAAAGATGACATAGCTGAATTCGTTTTTAAGGCAGTGCGAGTAAAGATGGGAACATCAGTGATAATGACACAGGACAAAGAATTATTCTGCTTTCTCAAGGTCAACAAGATCTCGGATAGAGATGTGAATGTGTGCAGAAAAAAAATAAATTTTTTTGATCACCTCAGAACTGGTTACATAAGTTGTCATAAAAATGGCATGTTTATTTGTCGGCAGTCGAGAGCCGTCATCGACAGCTGAAGAGGTGCCATGTTGAAAGCTATCATTAATGTTCAAAATACATTAGTGAATGAAAACTTACTTTGTTGACAATCTCTCTGGAAAACTATGTGTACTACCACTCTCTCGATGTATGAAATCGATACTTGCCCCCTAAAGTCATTGTGCGAGTTGTGCTTGAACAGCTGAGGTTAATTAGGAAACGGGCCATTGTGTGTAAAATATTAAGGGTCTGTGTTTTGAAAATATGACAAGTTCATAACTTATGACGGCTGCCCCCTTCTATGTTCTTTCCCTTTGTTGAGCAGCGTGACTGCTGGTGTCCTCTGGAGATCTGCTCAGCGGAGGATCACAACACAGGAGGAGACCCAGGCACTGCGAGACGTTAGCATTCCCTCATAGCACCAGCTGTCAGGAAAAGAGCATCTGCAGATATTCATTTCTTCTCGTGGAAGGGCCTTCGGAACGTGCCCCTACAGTTTCTCTTTTGCAATATATCTTGCGTTTTCGTGGAATGTGCTTCGAGTGAAATCAAGTCACTTTAAAAACAATGAGCTCAGCAAACACTTGGATAGACTCCTGATGGTTTTGAACAACAGGATTCATAGAAATCTGATAGCTATGGTCTGTTTGTGTGCTTTGAGACTTGGTGCGTGAACTCTACGACTCAAGACTTTAACTCTTCCCACTGGATCCTGGAGGGCACAAACTATATCAAGGGGATCATCATGGTGATGTCGCAGGGGACCTATACGTTTTTGGCATGCTTTGCCGGCTTCTGGCTGATCTGGGCTCTCATTGTCATGCTTTGCTGCTTTTGCAGCTTCGCTCAGCGCAAGCTGAAGCGGCGGCGTGAGGAGAGACTGAGGGAACAGTGCCTGCGGGCGCTGGAGATGGAGCCTCTGGACTGCACCGGGGGAGGATACCCTCCGAGAGAACCCCCTCAGTTCTGCCCTCCTCTTCAAATGATGTCTCCGCCGCTGCCTGTTACACACACTCTCCCTCAAGCAAACTGGACGGTCTCTGAAGGTAGGACGTTCACACAAGCTCAATCGTCAAATGCAGTTTTGTTTGCAAGCTGGGCTATGGGGACTATCTTGAAGCTTCTACAGTCATCCACCCACATGTTCGGAAGAAAAACGTTTCTTTACAAAGAGCCGCATGACCATGTCTTTTAACAACTCTTAGCAGAATATAAGCAAAATTAAACTCAAAAACTAGACCTTTGAAATGACTAAATGTTTCGAAATGTCCTTCTCTTAGCTGGGTTAGGGTTAGGTTAGTTGCAAATACCACTTCATTTAATTGAATGTGACTTTGGTCAATTTTCAAATCGTTCTTTCACCCTTTCCTTCTAAAGTTTCATATCTCTTAGTTATTCATCTATGAGAATAGACTCGAGTCCGAGTCGAGACTGAGACCAAAGAGAGTCGAGTCGAGACCAAAGAGAGTCGAATCCGAGTCGAGACTGAGACCATAGAGAGTCGAGTCTGATTCGAGACCAAAGAGAGTCGAGTCCAAGTCGAGACTGAGACCATAGAGAGTAGAGTCTGAGACAAAAGAGAGTCTAGTCCGAGTCGAGACCAAAGACAGTCAAGTCCGAGACCAAAGAGAGTCGAGTCCAAGTCGAGACCAAAGACAGTCAAGTCCGAGACCAAAGAGCGTCGAGTCCAAGTCGAGACCGAGACCAAAGAGTCGAGTTCGAGTTGAGACCAAAGACAGTCAAGTCCGAGACCAAAGAGAGTCAAGTCCAAGTCGAGACTGAGACCAAAGAGAGTCGAGTCCGAGTCGAGACCAAAGACAGTCAAGTCCGAGACCAAAGAGAGTCAAGTCCAAGTCGAGACTGAGACCAAAGAGAGTCGAGTCCGAGTCGAGACCAAAGAGTCGAGTCCGAGTCGAGACCAAAGACAGTCAAGTCCGAGACCAAAGAGAGTCGAGTCTGAGACAAAAGAGAGTCGAGTCCGAGTCAAGACCAAAGAGTCGAGTCCGAGTCGAGACCAAAGACAGTCAAGTCCGAGACCAAAGAGAGTCGAGTCCAAGTCGAGACTGAGACCAAAGAGAGTCGAGTCCGAGTCGAGACCAAAGAGAGTCGAGTCCAAGTCGAGACTGAGACCATAGAGAGTCGAGTCTGAGACAAAAGAGAGTCGAGTCCGAGTCAAGACCAGAGTCGAGTCCGAGTCGAGACCAAAGACAGTCAAGTCCGAGACCAAAGAGAGTCGAGTCCAAGTCGAGACCGAGACCAAAGAGTCGAGTTCGAGTTGAGACCAAAGAGAGTCAAGCCCGAGACCAAAGAGAGTCGAGTCCGAGTCTAGACTGAGACCAAAGAGTCGAGTCCGAGTCTAGACCGAGACCATAGAGAGTCGAGTCCGAATCGAGACCATAGCAGAGTCGAGTCCGAATCGAGACCATAGAGAGTCGTGTCTGAGACAAAAGAGAGTCGAGTCCGAGTCAAGACCAAAGAGTCGAGTCCGAGTTGAGACCAAAGACAGTCAAGTCCGAGACCAAAGAGAGTCGAGTCCAAGTCGAGACTAAAGAGAGTCGAGTCCGAGTCTAGACTGAGATCAAAGAGTCGAGTCCGAGTCTAGACCGAGACCATAGAGAGTCGAGTCCGAGTCGAGACCATAGCAGAGTCGAGTCCGAATCGAGACCATAGAGAGTCGAGTCCAAGTTGAGATCGAGACCATAGAGAGTCGAGTCCGAGTCGAGACCAGAGAGGTTGGATAACCTAAGGTTGAGTCTGAAACCAGACTTAAAGATATCTTCAAGAATATGTAAAATATTTGGTGGCAACAATAAAATAGGCACCACTCAAACAGTAAACCAAATATAACATGGAATAATTTACACTGTAATGGTAAAAAGGCCACATAGTGGTGTAAAGGTCATTTTATTACAATTATGACAATCAGTAAGTGCTCTTTCACATCACATTACTGCACACGAATTCTGTGTGGCTCTTACATGCAAACTGAATTATGAATGATAAGGCAGACATTTTCAATACATAGTTGAGCCAGAGGCTCCACATCACATCTGACCTGGGTCCTGCTGCATTTGCACGCCGCCAACGTTATGGTCTCAAGTCATGCGCAGTTGTGCACAAGAAAGCCAGCAATCATTGGACGTTTCAATCAAACAACAATTAAAAAAAAATTAACATACAGTAATAATCATGACATTTTGAATGGGACTCGAGTGGACTTGGGAATAAGTCCGAGTCCTAATATGTTCGAGTACGAGTCAAAATGCACACGCGTCCATGACAAGACCGAGACCATTAAAATACGGCCTCGCGACCGCGTCTCAAGTACACAAACCAGCATGGGAAGCCGGAGTGAGAACAGCATGATTATAGACCAGCACTAGCATAAACAGCACCTGAACAGACATGAAATCATTGTCGTGAATTATCATCTTTCAAATAGCAATCTGCATAATCCAATAAGCAGAGGACGCTACTACCTTTTATTAAAACATGAAGCATGCCGTTCTTTAACACTGTTTACCAATCAACAAAGATCGTCCATCTCCCAAGGGCAGTACAACTGAAAACCTTGACTCCTCACACAGTGTTGGCAGCCCGAGCTGCATTCTTTCATGTATGACATGGTAACAGTGAGTCTTGAGTGGGTGTTGTGTAGGCAGACGAGTACAGTACTGAGCTAGAGCTGGGCTAATCATGTGCTTTGGCTGCCAAAGATGCTGGATCCCCAGTCATGGGCAAAGAATGTCCCTTTAAACCTGTGCCAAACACACAGGATGGATGACCACACATTGAAACAGGGCCTGAGTAATAAGTCAGCTCACGAAAGAGTAAGAGTCGGAAAGAATTCTGCTCTTTAAAGGGACTTTTGTATCACTTTACAACAACAGACTCATCATGTCCCCTGTGACACATTGAGCATCAAATGAGAAAACGGTCTTTGAGTAAACTTAAGTAAACTTTGTATTTAATGAGAAGTACAAGTTTCAAGATAGAGTCACAATCAAATGACTAAATGTACTAAATTCTGCTAGATGAATTGAAGAAAAATACAGTTTTAGATGATGTTGTGAGCAGACCTGAAACTATAGGGTGTCTGGAATTGACCTATGAACTATTTAATGGTGCTTGCTAAGACAAACAACTATTTCTTCAAATACATAGACATGAATGTTATTTAAAATCATTCGGCAAGCCCATATCTACAGTACTTGCGACCCTACAGGACAAGCTGTTTGAAGAATGAATAGATGGATGGCCATATCTAGGTATCAGAATTTGATTGAGACCCAAGGCTGGAATTCAATACACAACTATTAAAATTGTATCATTTCTAATGAAATCTGAGACCTTTCGGTCCCTCCATTGACAGCAACACAGCTACCACTTTCAACCCCTATAGGCACTCTCAGGAAAAAAAGGTACAAAAGCTGTCACTGGGGCTGTACCTTTTCAAAAGGTACACTTTTGTATCCAAAGGCTACATATTGGTACCTTAGTGGTACATATAAGCACCTGAAATGTACATATTAGCTCATTAAATGGACATATTAGCACCTAAAATGTACGTATTATCACCTAAAACGTACATATTAACACCTAAAAATGACATATTAGCACCTAAAATGAACATATTACCACCTAAAATTGACATGTTAGCTCATGAAATGGACATATTAGCACCTAAAATGTACATATTAGCACCTAAAATTGACATATTAGCTCATGAAATGGACATATTAGCACCTAAAATGTACATATTATCACATAAAATGTACATATTAGCACCTCAAATGTACATATTAGCACCTAAAATTGACAAAAGTTTACCTTTTGAAAAGGTACAGCCCCAGTGACAGCTTTTGTACCTTTTTTTCTGAGAGTGTAGAAAGGTAAAGACATAAAAGTAATCCATGGGACCCAAGTGGTTTAACCTCAATTTTATGAATTCTTTTTGCACAAAAGAACAACAATTCACCACTTTATTTGGAAAATATTAATCTCCAATGTGCATTCACAAGAGCACAACAATGCATGATGTTTCATTAACAAAGTTCAAGAGGAGCACGTTCAGTTCAGTGACATAATTAATACCATAAGAAGTGTATAAACAGCAGACTTACCTCTGTTTGTTGACAGTTTATCAGCATCCCTCCAACATCTGAAAATTACAGCTCCAAAATCATTTATTAAAAGGCAACGTTTCAACCCTCAGGTCTTCATCAGGCACAATATCAACTTTAAATAGACACAGGTGATCACCTTAATTGGGCACACACAATTTTCCTTGTTTATATCACTTAGCTGTCCTGCACCTGAGCCCAATTTGGGTGTGGGATGTGCACACCATTTTTGTTATTCGTGAGTAAATAATGACATAATTTTGGGTTAATATGTCCATTTGAGGTGTTAATACATTCTAGGTGCTAAAATGTCCATTTTAGGTCCTAATATGTACATTGTAGGTGCTAATATGTACATTTTATGTGCTAATATGTACATTGTAGGTGTTAATATGCACATTTTATGTGTTAATATGTACATGTTAGGTGCTAATATGTACATGTTATGTGCTAATATGTACATTTTAGGTGTTAATATGCACATTTTATGTGTTAATATGTACATTGTAGGTGCTAATATGTACATTTTATGTGCTAATATGTACATTTTATATGTTGATATGTACATGTTAGGTGCTAATATGCACATTTTAGGTGTTAATATGTACATGTTAGGTGCTAATATGTACATTGTAGGTGCTAATATGTACATTTCATGTGCTAATATGTACATTTTATATGTTATGTACATTTTAGGTGTTAAAATGTACATTTTAGATGTTAATATATATATTCTAGGTGCTAATATGTACAGTTTAAGTGCTAATAGGTACCATTAAGGTACAAAAGTGTACCTTTTGAAAAGGTTACAGCCCGCAGTGACAGTTTTTGTACTTTTTTTTTCAGAGAGTGATATAGCAATTCCCTTGCAACCACTCATTGGATGGGCAAGCACCACTCACATTGTCTTGAGAAAATGAAAAAAAAATTGGTTTTCTCAACAATTTGGGTTAAAAGTGCAGTTTAAGAAGCACTGCCTCCGTTTGCTGCAATCCTATATCAGAACACATGATAATTAAGAAGTGCTGCCTCTTCGCACTGCAAGACTTTTTCCGGGTGTAGCTTTCATCTTCCATTCTAGTAAAAGCACAAATGATAGGGGGAAAACACTGCCTAGTCACAGGCAAACAGTCTTATCTCTGACCTCCAAATGCTGGTTATCTTCTTTTCACAAAGAACATATATCCTAGGCAAGCTTTCATCTTAGAGATGACGAGATGAGATGATGAGATGACGTACAAAGCTTTAGTTCTTCCCTCCCCTGATAGAATATACCAAGCCCTCATTACTTGTATGTTGTCTAATGTCCTCTGATAACTTTTTATATCTGATAAATCGTGTGATTATGCATGTTTTATGATGACTTGGAAAAAGAAAGGCCCACAATATCTTGGGCTCATGAGGCAACAGTGATTATAAGCAACCAAAACTTTGCGTGTTTGGTATTCTTTCTGAAACATTTGGTTTTTCTCAGCAGACACAGATGTCTTTGGAAAACCTCCATGCTACGAAGAGGCCGTATTGATGGAGGACCCGCCGCCACCTTACAGTGAAGTACTGTCGGACCCAAGGGGAGGAACTTACACCAAACCTACAACCAGGTCCTCCAGGGAGCACCAAGAGTCTGAGACCAGCAAGATGGCCCCCGTGACCGTGTTTCCCGAACGTGGCTACTCGTCCCTCATACGCCTACCTTCGGCCCGACGCTGGGACTCGCTCGGGCACCTCCTGTCCACCATGGACCTCAACCACAACAACATGCCAGTCGAGCCCCAGGCCTCTGCCATCGCCACCATGCCTCGCGAGGGCCGGACTCACACGGACTTGGGCTTGAGGGGACTCCGCAGTCTGGATCAACACTACGGTTTGCCCACCGCCTTTCCCCTTCTGGGTCGAAGCACAGCGGTATGAGCCCACAAAAATAGACCTGAGTCATGTGTGAGGCGTTTTGGGGGCAGAATCAGCTTTGTTTGCAGATCCATCACTCTCGTCCTCTTTGCTCTCCGGCTGATGCAGAGCAGAAGCTATTACGTGAGCGCTGTTGCCATGGCTCCCAGGAACTGTCAGCAGCCCACCAACACCTCGCCCCTCACGTCCTCTCTCATCTGCGGCTCACTGATATAATACAAATGACATTTTAAACCCTGTCTCTTTGTGAAACAGGGTACAACACAGAAGTGACAGCGGTTGCTCTCTATTGTAGCTACACAATGCTGCTCAGATGTACAAAATGTTGTTTCATAAACTGGAAAACAATACCTAGGATCTCTTTCTGGATTCTGTGGCGGTTCCTTTCTCGGGAAGGAGTCTGAACTTTGGGGGTGGAAAAGCTTCGAAGTAATCTCAAATATTTCCTCCAAAGGAAGTTGTTATTGAGGAGTTTCAATTTGTTGAAAGACGTCTGTTAGGGGTGTAACGATACACGTATTCGTATTGAACCGTTCGGTTTGCATTTTTAAACCGAACGGTCCGTTGGACCGTTTTTCCCGCCGACCAACATTTCGTTAGGTTTTAAATTTAGGCGCGTCGCGCGTGGTAAGCGCGCTCATAGATGCTGACGTAATCACAACACTGCCCAACGTCAAATGGCAAATGTTATTGTGTGGTTGACGGACCGTTTATCAGTTTGGACCAACGCAGCGCGAGCCGATCTGAATCAAGCAGCACCTTGTTATACACAGCCAAATCCAGTAAAGAAAACATTTGAGTTCGCCATTAAAGTAATAACATCGCTGCGAGATCTAGTGAGAAACATTCACATTTCTCCGTTAATAACGGTCAAACCGCGCTGACGTTGAAACCAGGAAGAATTGTGCCATGAATGAACTATCCAGTGTCCACAGATCAGCAACATTCGTTCACCATGGGTTTACTGTATAACACTAGGTAAGTTTGGCAGGAATAGTTAGTAGGTTATAATGCTTTTAAGTAACATCACGTCAGTTTTATTTTGACATTATGAATACAATTGCTGCCCTCAGATGTTAATCTGAACTAAAATAAACCTTTGTTTATAATTATAACTACTACATTACTTTATTTTGTCTAATGAGCGGTTTTGTTTATAAGCTCCTAAGAAAAGTCAAGTATAGCTGCAAAATTGATCAAATTAAAAAATATAATACTTTTTGATGTTAGTTTTAATAAAAACATAATAAAAATTTATATCAATGACATTTATCAGGCATTTCTTTCTTTTTGCTGTATCGAAAACGTATCGAACCGTGACACAAGTGTATCGTATCGAACCGAACCGTGAATTTTGTGAACCGTTACACCCCTAGTAGTTTCCATTGGAGAAAGTTGTCTCTCACAGCTTTTAATACATTACCATGCGCATACACTGGGAAACTGCATTTAATTTCATGTTAGCAGTACTATTCTCGCTCTTTATTTTTTTTTTATAGATTCTGAATCTCTGTATGAATAATGATTTAAAAATATATATATATATATTAAATCGATCCTCCTGAAGTGCTCCTCAGATTGATGATAGCACCTTGTTTGTAATGACCTGTGAATGGGATTTGTCAACATTTTCATTTTCATGTTCATCACTATGTTGCCCACTTCTGTTGTTACAGCAACATGTGGGATTTCCGGCATTTATTTAACAAACCGCATTAATTTAATGGTGCTTCTCTGAGTAAGAGCAACCGAATCCCTATTGCTAGTCTGTTTCTATTCTTTCGTAATCAAGGTGGTGATTGCTGCATTGTGAAAATGCTTTATTTAATTTTTTCCCTTTCACTGCCATCATTTCTCTTATGTGTTTCCGTGCCCTTAAACGATTCTACCTCAAATCCATTTAATGGCTGTCTTTATCAGTTTCCCAGCATATAACACTACTTTCATGCATGTGCTGAAATAAGCTCTATTTTGGAAATGTGAAAAGCAATTAGCAGTGTAAGTGGGCACACAATGCTTTTACTAGGCTACATCATAGTGATGTCTTGCTTCATTTTTGTTTTAATTGCGCAGAGCGCCTGGAAATAACAAAAGCATAAAGGAAACGCACTTCCCACAACCCACATTATAAAGACTTGGTATATGAGGCATTGTTCCCTCATAACCTGTGCAGAAATTAAATAAAGAATATAATATTACTTTTTTATCCCTATAAAGATAAAACGATGCCCATGTTGAATGTTGGAAATCTCTTGCTAGCTATAAATGACAGAATGAAGGAACTGGATTCTTTTGAAAAGGTTGAGGAGGAAAAAGTACGCCATACTCTCTTTTTTAAATCAAAATAAGAATGCATCTAGAACTAACCTTAAATAGCCAAATATTGATCAATTTAGGGGAAATATATTCTGCACAGACCAAAATACTAAATTGCACAAAGACAATCAATGAAATTTACTGAACCTACAACTACAGTAAGTTACGGCATTGACTACAGCCCCAAAATTAAGGTTTGATTATTCTTTTGGGAGAGTATACTTTTAAAATGACTATACTCAATCCCTCTCTGATTTATATATTCAGTTACATCACCACCGAAGCTAAAGACAGAGATGTAAACTACCTTCTCTGTTGCTACGCGACCGTAGCAGAGCCGTGTGAATCTGTTAGCATAGATGAAGTGAGCAGTGCCGTCACTCTCTGGTACACAGTCTTCTCACATCCGCTATGATAAGTGGACTGCAAATTAGCATACTGTATACGAGACATATTATGTACCAAATGTGCCCAGTTTGTGCCATTTTCGATGAAAGCCGTCATCAAGAGGCTCTGGTGCATCAATCAAAAGAGTTTATGTTGGGTAAATCTCTTTGGGTAAATCTGACAAGAGTCTCAATTTAGGCCCAATTTTGTTCCTATTTCACACACCAGATTTTCTATAGCGCATTTTCTTGTCACTTGAACTGTGAATGGCAAACTGTGAAAGTGCATTGTTCATGTACTTATGGACACAATAATCAGAGCTGTACCAATTCATAGCTGCTATATATTTCAATGTTTCTTTCAGGATTTTTTGGTTAGTTTCTGAAAGTATACTATAGACGATATACAAACAGGGCCAGGGAATGTCTAACATATTTGATTAAACCTTAAATTCATGAATGTTTCGCCAATCATTATTACATATTCTGGTCTTAAGCAATCCGCCTCTATGCTGTAAAAAATGAATATGCTTTATCTAATTAATTAAATTGTGGCAAGCAATATTATTAATTAAATTTAACAAATTAGAATTGAGTAATAATGAATCAAATTATTCCTTAAAGTTTACACTAAAAAATAAATCAAAAATATCTGGACAGATATTTTTGAAACTTTAGAAAGAAAACTTTAATTTTAAAGCAAAGCTAAAACAAACACTGATCACCATAATGGTGACAACAATAAAAGTTTTACTCATTTTAAATGGTTATCTTTTAAGGATTTAATTTGATTAATTATTACTCAATTCTATTTTGTTAAATTGAATTAATAATATTGCTTGTAATCTGTTGCCATAATTTTTTTTTGATTAAATAAAGCGCATTAATTTTTCCAGTGTGTATCGAACACGGGTGGATCTCCAGCTCCCGCAACAGTAAAGAACTCTCCTGATATTAGAGCAACTATTACAGAAGAATAAAATAAAGCATATTTTGTTACCTTTTGGAGCTTGGAAGGGTTCAGTTTGAGCACCATCATCACCATCAAAGCTCATTTCCCAGTACATTCAGCATCGGCTCATATTCATGATCACAAGTATATCGTTTTCTAAATCAATATTTTGATCGCTCACAGCTTCTTCACCAGATCCACCATCAAGTGACAAGTGATTGCGTTCAGTACTTGTTCAGTAAATCACAGAGCCATTTCAAGAGTTGCTGATGATGCTTTCTATTCTTTTGTTTTCTGCCTGCGTAACTATGAGTGCAACGTCACTTCATCATTGTGCTTCAGAAAGGTTTGCAATAAATTGTACTTAATTCAGTCATCAAAGATTCAATTATTGTTGTGCAGAACAATATATTTACACTGTTACACACCTCGGGTCGTTAGCGACCCTATACCATTTTTACAAAAAATTGAACAACTCAAGGTATGTGTTTAAAGGAGTAGTTCACTTTTAAAAAAAACTTTTGCTGATAATTTACTCACCCCCATGTCATCCAAGATGTCCAGAAATTAAGGTTTTTGATGAAAACATTCCAGGATTTTCTCCATATAATGGACTTCAATGGGGTCCAAAAGACAGTTTCAGTGCAAACTGTTCAAAGGGCTTTAAACGATTCCAGACGATGAATAAGGGTCTTATCAAGTGAAACGATCGCTCATTTAATAAATAAATAACAAAGTTTAAGTTTTATAAGCTCAAATGCTCGCCTTGCTCTGTTCTGTGATGCGCGTTCGTGACTCTCCTGTTCGAACTCGTTCATCAAAATGTCGTTGAATGAACCAAATAACACGAAAAAAAGATTTGTTCATTTTGATCAAACGAGTTCGAACAGGAGAGTCACGAACGCGCATCACAGAACAGAGCAAGGTGAGCATTTGAGCTTATAAAACTTAAACTTTATTTATTTATTAAATGAGCGATCGTTTCGCTTTAAAGGGAAGTAAAAAGTCTTAAGTTATAGGGACACTGTTTAAACATTTCTGTGTCCAGTCGGTCTGCAGACAGAAAAACGTGAAAGTACACAAGTTTTCTGAAGGATTTTAAAGTCTTTTATTAACATACATAAGCACATAGCATGTCACAAAAGATCTTGTGCTTGTTTCAAAAACAGCGTGTGAGAAGCGGACGAAAAAAAGAGGAAGAGATAGAAAAAAATAATTAAAAAAAAGAACTTTCAGGAGTCGCTAAGCCTTGCTTCAGGGGCAAAGAAGAAATTACTGTAGTAGAACAGCAGTAGTAATAGTAATAATAGTAGTGGTGGTAGTAGTAGTCTCCTAGTAGTTTGAGGGAGAAAGAGAATAATAATCACTACTAAGGAGGTTGGAGGGTGAACAAGAATACACGGACGTCGTTTCAAAAGGGCCTAAGTTACTGTTAAAGATGCGGGTTACTTCCTACTGAGAAACCATGTTTTCTCTCTCACGCTTCTCATGAGTGGTGAATCAATACATGTTAGTTATTGTAGTACATTTTACATGAGAACAAAATTAAAGCTATTTACAGAACAATACTATTGGTTTAGTCTTATTGCTCGCCTTTCCACTCCAAAAAACAACAACAACAACAAATCATTTGTAACGTAAAGCCAAGATGTTGTGGCTTTTCAAAATGACTAAAAGTATGAGGAAGACAGTGGGTGGTGATAACTTGGAAGTTAAGGATGTGGGCTGGAACAACAAAGATTACAGTTCGAGTCAGTGTTGAGTTAGTGAGATGACCTCTCACCTTTCTGCCCTTGAGCAAGGCCATGTGTCCCTACACTAGTCCTTGTGTGAAAGTCAGTCACAAATCTGATTTAAAGGGTTGTAATTATTTTAGCTTAAAAAAAAATGTCTAACATCACTCCTCGATAAAGAATTTTTAACAAGCAAAAAATACAAGGGTCATATTAATATTATATTTCAATAATGGGGGGTTTGAAGTGCGTAATTATAAAGAGTTTCCTTCCCTTGGAGAGTAGAAATAAAAGGTTCAAAATCACATCCACGATAAAATAAGGTCAAGGCCATACTCTACGCTTCGTTTCATTCGCTAAAATGTGTTCGGCCACAAGGGGCGCTATAGCCAGCATTAGCATAACTCATCCTCTGTAAGACTCTGAATCCTGGTAAACTTGTTTTGATAGTATTTCTCGATATTTCGATTATCAGCCCTAATGTCGAAACCCTCCGAGGTTGATTGAACACGAGCTACGAAGAAATCAACCTTGTTTAAAGAAAAACATCTTATGGAAAAAAAAACTACACTACCCACAATCCTAAGCGTAGTAGCAACGACTGCGGATTGGTCCAACTCGCTGTTACCATAGAAACGTTTACCTCACTGGCGAACGGCTAGAGCTACCCGCGGTTGTTGTTGCGTAGACAGCCATACCTCAGAGTTTTCATTTACCATTCGAACCACATCGCCATACGTGACTTCAGGGGGTCGCGGAGAGATTTGGTCCAGCGGTATCTATCGGACTCCACCATTGGAAAAAGCTAACCGGATGAGCCGTATCCCTACTAAAAGAGGGTCTTCAGTTTTTTCGTGACATAGGCCTATAGCAATCATTTCGGCTTCTTAAAGGGACAGTACACCCAACAATCCTGCATGTTGTAGTTGCATCTTTCTTCTGTGAAACAAACACAAAAGATCATATTATTATTTACGGACACCCTACGAGGACATGAATATGAGATGGGAGAAAAAATTCTCTCGATAATGTTCTCAAAGATTCTGCGAGTGCACAAAAAAACATTTTCCTCCCATATCATATATTTTGTTTTCACCACCATGTCCTCTAAGGGGCTCTTTGGACATTAAAACACTGAGATTTCTCAAAATATCTTCTTTTATGCTCCACAGAAGAAAAAGTCACACAGATCTGAGGTCGAACTATCCTTTAGTACTGAGGTCTGGTAACGCCACAGTAATGTCGCATGCTAACATCTGGGACGAGGCTTGCGCACTTCTGTAGGATATCTTTCAGGCCTGAACCTCCCCAATAATAAGGGACTCTCTTCTCCCTTTATCTTTACACTAGATGTATATGTACACACACTACCGCATATATAACTAAAACAATTCCCAAAGGAGTTCACTACAATTGTTATTGCCTAAGTTTCTCAACAAATCAAAGCTCTATTGCAGTTGTTCATAAAAAAAAAAACAAACGTCAGTTTCAGCCATTGTTTATACACATTATCTCATATGTAGTCAAAATATACATATGCCACCTGGCGCTAAAGTCCTAAAAGGCCGTTAAACCAACACGTCATACTTAAAATAATTGGCACAACACAAAATTGTTTCATAATCACATATAAACCCCCTTCATTTTCCGTTTGCTAAATACGACTGACCCAACTGAAGCTAAAATCGAGTTGTGACGTGCCTTTGCTTCGACGAGGGGTGAGGGTTCGAGCCTCCCTGACCGATTGAGTCAAAGCAAAGACATATGTGGGCATAACACTCAAACACATGTGATTCGACTAAGCAACTAGGATTGTGGGGAAGTTGATTGAAGCGCTGAGCAGACCTACTGTAAGCTCGGCGTGGATTAAGGAGATCTAATCTGCTACTACACACACCTGTTAGGCACAGGGATCCATACAACACAGGCGCACTGTGCTATACTCTGCATAGCAACAAAAGAAAAAAAAGAGATCGAAATAAATAATAAACACACTCTCACACACATACACCAACCGAAAGCGCTCATACCCACTGGCATCTTTAACAATAACCCGAGTCCTTTTCTTCTGTGGCTAACGTTGTTGTTGTTTTTTTCTCTAAAACATTTTGATGCAAGACTTCAGTAACTGTTGTAAAATCAGTTTTCGGTTTCCCTCGGTCGCTCCTAATCATCGTCTTCCATCACGGGGTCGGCATCCCAGCACGTGATGTCGATTTCTGCAGAAAGACAACAACACAAACAGCTTTTATTAGGATCTTTTTTATGGTGGGATGCATCGTAACGACAGATAATTAAGAAATTTAGTGTTGCTGAAACATTGTGCACAGCCCCACACACACGCAAAATGTACAGTTTTTCTCTTTAGGTAAAACGGATCCAAAATATTAATGCCCATTAATATTAATATTATTGTATTAATGTAATTAGTAATGTACTAATTAGAGAGCTCAACATGCTGCAACTGACGCAAACACATGCAAATAGAAAAAAACATGCAAATAGAAAAAAACATGCAAATAGAAAAAACGCGTGCAAATAGAAAAAAATTAAATATAAAAAAATGCGTGCAAATAGAAAAAAACACATGCAAATAGAAAAAACATGTGCAAATAGAAAAAAACACGTGCAAATAGAAAAAACGCGTGCAAATAGAAAAAAATTAAATATAAAAAAATGCGTGCAAATAGAAAAAAACATGCAAATAGAAAAAAACGTGCAAATAGAAAAAAACACATGCAAATAGAAAAAAACACGTACAAATAAAAAAAACACGTGCAAATAAAAAAAACACGTGCAAATAGGAAAAAAATACATGCAAATAGAAAAAAACACGTGCAAATAGAAAAAAAACACGTGCAAATAGGAAAAAAATACATGCAAATAGAAAAAAACACATGCAAATAGAAAAAAACACGTGCAAATAGAAAAAAAAACACGTGCAAATAGAAAAAAACACGTGCAAATAGAAAAAAACACGTGCAAATAGAAAAAAAACACGTGCAAATAAAAAAAAAACACGTGCAAATAGAAAAAAACATGCAAATAAAAAAACACGTGCAAATAGAAAAAAATACATGCAAATAGAAAAAAACATGCAAATAGAAAAAAACGTGCAAATAGAAAAAAACACATGCAAATAGAAAAAAACACGTACAAATAAAAAAAACACGTGCAAATAAAAAAAACACGTGCAAATAGGAAAAAAATACATGCAAATAGAAAAAAACACGTGCAAATAGAAAAAAAACACGTGCAAATAGGAAAAAAATACATGCAAATAGAAAAAAACACATGCAAATAGAAAAAAACACGTGCAAATAGAAAAAAAAACATGCAAATAGAAATAAACACATGCAAATGTGTGCAAAAAGAAAAAAAACGGACCAAAAATATTAATGCCCCCTCATGTACTAATATATATATATATATATATATATATATATATATAAACACTATATGTGTGTGTGTGTGTATATATATATAGGCTATATATATATATATATATATATGTATATATACACACACGCACACGCACACGCACACACACACACACATATATATATATACACACCATTACGGTGCCGTGTCAATGTACTTTTTAATTTTTTTTTGTTCCTTAATATAAACATTAACGTACAAAACATTAAAAGTATTTCAAAAAAATTATTTCAGAGATCATCTGCGGTGATCTCACCTGGTGGTTTGTTATAAAAAACTGGTGTTGGGTTGACTTTTGCAGTGCAGTCTTCTGACTGGGCGAAATCCTCCTCCTGTGATTGGCTGAAGTAGCCTTCGCTCGCCTGCATAAATGCAAACATATGATAGAATATAAAGTGTCCAGAATATGTGTCTTTAGTATATGCTGCCCCCTAGTGGCAGAATAGACATCATGCATAAGTAAAGGAGATCGATAGGCAGACCTGGGTCCCTTCTTTAAGCAGCGAGTCTCCATTGGTCAGCAGCAGCTGTCCGTCATCCATGTCCTGGCTGCCGGAGCCGGACGCGTGCTGGAGGGCCTGCTGGTAACTCAGGGTCATCTGGTGGGGTCCGGACACGTCCACCAGGCTGGAGGGGTCATCTTCGGGGGCGGTGCAGTAGGGGGCGTCGGGCACCTCATCGAAGCTCATGAGCGGCTGCGGGAGAGCAGGGGAGGAGCCGGGGACACGGGGCTCCGGGGTGTCCTCCATCAGGTCCATGATGTGGGCGGGGGTCTGGGACGGGGCCGAGGCTGGCGCCGGGCTGCTGTCCCACAGGTCTAGCAGGCTGTCGTCTGTGCTGCGGGACGCACTCGGGGAGGTCTTGCTGAAGCCGGACTCCTGCACTGGAGTTTGCTTGGGAGTGTCGAAGGCTTGAGGACGGAAAAGGACATTTACGAAACACTCATGAACACGCAGAACTATATTACACACTTAATATCTGACTGTACTGACGCTGTGAGAACCGAACTGAGCTGGACGATGACAATGTTTTAATGCGTTAATGAGCTAATCTAATAATTAATGATCTTTACACTCAGAACAACAGCAGAAATCACTGTAAAGCTGCTTTCAAACTATGTGCATTGTATAAAGCGCTATATAAATAAAGATGACTTGACTATTATGTTCAGAACTGCAATAACACTTTCTATGAAACCTACACTGCATCACACCAATTTAAGAGAGAGAAAATAAGTGTTAAACATTTACAGAATTTCAATATTGACTGTTGCAGTTTGCCTTCTAAAGAAAATTAATTATTCGAATCTAGTTAACAGATAATATTGTAATGTTGTCTTTTAAGTTTTTTACACTCTAAAAAATGCTGGGTTAAAATTTTGGGTTAACCCTGGGTTGTTTTAACCCAATTTTGGGTCAAATATGGACAAACCCAGTCATTGGGTTAAATCTTTAAATGACATTTTTAACCCAATGTTTGAGTTTGTCCATATCTGACCCAAAATTTGGGTTAAAACAACCCAGCATTTTGACGATATGAAATTCTATTTATGACATTTTAATAATGTCTGGTTCAAATTCAGCAAAAGTCAGACTTTACATTTAAAAAAAAAAATATTTGAGGTATATTTGATGTTGGCATCAGAGAGTCGGGTTATCTAATCTAAAAAAAAAAATATTTCATGAGATAAAGTATTTAATATCAATCTGTCAATATTGGTTTAAGCCAACACAAGTCATTTTTAATAGTCAAATCAGACATTAGCCTTTCTCAAAGTGGGAGCCGCGGCACACTGGGGTGCCCCCTGACTGTGTCTGGGGTGCCGCCAAAAAATTACGTAGGCTAAAAAAAATAAATAAATAAATAAACAACTGACATTTCATATATAAATATATTTAAATTTACATATTTACATTCTTCTTTTTAAACATATGAACGTATTAATAAAATTGTAAATTCATTTTAGATAAATATATAAAATTAAGCATAAAAATCCATCTCGCAAGACACGAAACTTGACGGAAGTGACGCAATCCATAGCAACGCGTTATAGCAACAACACCTCAGACTGACAGAAACGTAAAAATAAACGTAAATTTAGGTCACTTTAGTTACAGCATCATGGATCTTTTTTTTTTTTTTTTTTTTTTGAAAAGAAAATCCCCCCAAGAACCGGACAGTTTTTCTGTGAAATGGAGCCTCAGCCTACTTCCTCAGTACTGGGGATGCAACATGCCCTCTCCCGTTGTGTCTAATATATGGGATGAAACTATCAAACCAAGGGATGATTCCGCAAACTTAAAAGACACCTGACCACCTCTCATCCAACCCTGCCAGGATAGGGCGGCTGTGTGCGTCGCACCAGGCTCACGTCTCGATTGTGGTCACCCCCACCCCCGGCTTGTGTGAGCGCGTATACGCGCTGCATGCACGCATGTAGATCGTTCTCCCTCTCTCGTTGTGGATTATTGTTTGTGTGTGTGGCTGTATGTGTGTGTGTGTGTGTGTGTGTGTGTGTGTGTGTGTGCATGTGCATGTGCATGGCACGGATAAAAAAAAAACAAGCACTATATGGAAAAACATTCCTGCTTATCTCTGGTGCATTTTTTAACATGCATCTTTTTCTTATTGCATTGTATATATGTATATATATATATATATATATATATATATATATATATGTATGTATATTAATGTCTTTCCCTTTTTATTTTATTTTAACTGCATCCTGCACTTCATTTGAGTTCTCCTGGTCTGGATTTGTTATTGGGTTTTTGTATTGGGCGGTCCACCTCTTACGGTTTTATGGCATTTGTGTCTCTGATTAATTATTTTGTGAATTACCTTGCTAACCTTTGTTTTTAAAGGTACTATACAGTTTTTATTATTATTGTTATTTACAGTTCATGTTATGCTATGTTCATTACTGTTCTGTCTAACTAAACAAGACATTTGCATTTACATTTGGGTTATGCAGTGTTTTTAAATTATATTTTACACTGGGGTGCCTTGAGATTTTATGCACTTTTGAAAGGTGCCCTGACTGAAAAAAGTTTGAGAAAGGCTGCATTAAGGTAACAACTGCCCATTTGCACCCTTTTACAACAGGTTTTCACAACTCCACATAATAAAGTAATTAATTATGCAGTTCTAATAAACAATCGCCTATTTACACTTATTTATTGTTATTATGGTACCTAAAAAAATACAGTAGGTAACCCCTTTTTTACAGTGTCAATGTTGCATTGCATGCAGTTACTATAATGATTATAAATAGTGAACAATGCAACTAAATCAAAAACCCTAACTAGTAAGTACATGTAGTTACTTAATTAATATTACTCCGTACTTATATGTATAATTTAGGGCTGTGCAAAAATTAATTGCGATTAATCGCATCCAAACTAAAAGTCTGTGTTTACATAATATATTTGTGTGTGTTGTATATAATTATTTTGTATATATAAATACTCACACATGCATGTATAAATTTAAGAAAATGTGTTATTCATATATAAAATATTTATATTTATATAATATAGATTTTTTATTTATATATATATATATACAGAATTTAAGCGCAAATAATTCTTAAATATATACAAGCATGCATATGTATTTATATATACAAAATAATTATATACACAGCACACACAAATATATTATGTAAACTCAGACTTTTATTTTGGATGCGATTAACCGCAATTAATTTTTGCACAGCCCTAGTATAATTACACTGTAAAAAAGTATAACACATTATTTAAGCCAACACATGACATTTAGTTTTTATGTATTTTAATGTATTCTTTGAAAGCTTTCTAACTAAAAAACAATGTTAGAACACAGCATAAATACAGTGTTGTTATGAAAAGGGAATATATGATATAGAACAACTCTTCATCTTTCTCTCATCTTAAAGGGACTCTGTGTAGGAAATACCCCCATCTAGTGGTTAAATATTATTTTGCATCCAAACGAATTTTGCTCTCCAGCGCCTCGCATTTTCAAGTGCGTATTGCATCTACGGTTGCCGTTATGTACCAAAAATGCTATGACAGGATGTCTTGTAGTATCACTTCATCGAGTTTTTCTCCGGGTGAACAGGTTTGTAACTTAAAAAAAAAACAGCAACTTATGTGTTAACTTATGTGTACAATTTATGTGTCTAGCTGTATAAATTAATTTTAATTCTCTGTACAATCTTATCCACATAGCAAAATCACAATTTTAGCTAATTGATCATTTATATAAAAAGAAAGCTATAGAAAATCTTACAGAGAGCAATATTTTCTTACAATCATTATCTCTATATTCTTACTGAATTTATAGGTTATAAAGAATTAACTTACAAACCTTGTTTTTAGCACCTTCCTTCACAATAGCTGCGAGTAAAGTAGTCAATAGCTGCTATTCATCAAAGACCTTGTTTAACTTTTTTACCTATAAATGTTATACTGTCTATATAATAAAGTACACAACCAAGCAATGACAAAAAAATTAAGTCAGACTGTAACATTGACTAACCTGTCGAGGAGAAAGCAGGCAACTTCAGCGTCTCTTCTGAAATCTTTCTGCTGCATTAGCTATTTCCACGGTTGAAAACGCTATCCCGATATTTAAGGCCATTGCACACTGAGTACGAAATTTTCGTATGCGTATTTTCCTGTACGTCAGCCTAAAAATTCGTCACGCATAGAAACCTTGCACACCGAGTCCGTTGCGTATTTATTAAACCTTTGCGGGAAAAAACGCAAAAATACCAAATGGATTCGTCAAGCAGTGAGCATGATTTTTGCCCTCTCTCATATTGAAAAGAGAAGAAATAGAAAATATCCATCCAATCCTGAAATTGCGCCGAGAGGATTTATCCTGAGCGATTCAAAATTTACCTCAGAATGTCAGCGGGACAGTTTGATGCTTTGCTAGCGATTCTGGAGCCACATATTAAAAACAAGACCACCAATTTCCGTGAACCAATCGATTCTGAACGGAGACTGGCAGTGTGTCTGGTATGGACCAGGTATGGACACACACAAACACACACACACCCGCGCGCGGCCCTGTGGAAGCGCTGGGCAGACAGAACAGCTAGGCTGTTATTGTGTATGTATTGTGTATATTGTGCCCAAATAATACATTAGTTATCGAATAGGCTGCTCAATCACACCTTATTCGATCCTAAATTTCAATCTGATTGAAAGGGGAGGTTTATTAATTTCATAATCCAATAGCTATAGAGAAGAGAACATAAACACTTGATCGAATTGAAAACCGAAACTGAAAGCACGGCGCATAATGTTCAATGATTTGAGGACGAGCTCCCCCGGCCCTGAATTGTCAAAAGACCTCTCAAAATGCTGGCTCTGGATGCGAAAAACGCAGAAAATCGAACCATATCCGATTAATTTTATGACGGAAAAATGAATGGCCTTGTTTTTTGCAATCTCCGGTCACGTTTCCTTTTTCTTTCAAGTCTGGCCTTTTTTTGCGAGGAGGATGCATTCTCCTGTGACTCGGCATATGGTCCGCAACAAATAATAGAGCAAAAGAGCAATCAGCAATCATAGGAGTGCAATGCAGCCGTTTAAACTTGCAGGGAATGCGCCTCTCAATGTGACGTGACGATGGCTCTGAGTCTGAACGAAAACGCGTTGTGGAAACGCGTTTGACTGGTGGTACTTTTTGACCCTCTCTGCTATTATAGTTTTCAAGATGGCGGAACGGACATGGAAGCCTCCGTGAACCTACCCGTCCCATGTACATAAAGATAATAAATTCTTCATTTACGAGGATAAGTCAGATAATTTGCAGAGGTATTTGTACACCATTGAGGACATATTTATGAATAAAAATATTGATTTCAGATAATAAAATACCTAAAAATCTACACAGAGTCCCTTTAAAGGGATACTCCACTTTTTTTGGTAATAGGCTCATTTTACCACTCCCCCAGAGTTAAACTGTTGAGTTTTACCGTTTTCGAATGCATTCAGCCGATTTTCTGCTAATTAGAAGAATATCAGTGACCAGAAACTTTCTGGTCTCATTGACTTCCATAGTAGGAAAAAATATACTATGGAAGTCAATGAGACCAGAAACTGTCCGGTTAATAATATTCCTCTAATTATCAAAAAATCAGCTAAATGCATTCAAAAACGGTAAAACTCAACTGTTTAACTCTGGGGGCGTTGTAAAATGAGACTATTACCAAAAAAAGTGGAGTATCCCTTTAAGAAAGCATTTGTGGGAAAATCAAAGATATGTATGCATGGGTCTGTTTCTTCATGTTCTGATTATGAGCCCCGGTGAAGTGCTTTTCTCAAGCATACTCAGTGCCGTCAGCGTGGACACACAAAGAAAGTCAGTCAGCTGTGAAGGCAAACACAACCTGGACAAACAGAAGAGCCCCAGGATGCATCACAGGGGCCGGTCTGCATGCGGTAGGGACCAATAACAGCTGATGAGATCCCACATTTTAAATCCCAAACAGTCTTTGCTGACTTATTAACTAGTTTTGTGGATGACATTCTGGGAGATTATTTTTTGGGATCTCAACTTTTATTATTTAAAAATAGCACTGCTGCTTCATTTATTAAAGGGATAGTTCACTTTGAAATTAATTTTTGGTATGTTTTATCTTTCCTCAAGGGCATCCAAGATGTAGGTGTCTTTGTTTCCACAGTAGTATCATTTTAGGTCAAACCGTTCTTGTGTGTCAGTCATGTAATGGAGGTCTATGGTCACCACCTCAAATTAGCGTATAGTTTAAGAGGGGTGCAAATACCAGTAAATTGACTAGTGCAAACTTTAGTAAATCACCTTGCATGATTACCTCAAATACCTATAAATGTTGCGTCTGAAAGGGAAACTCCTACAAACTCTTTTTTTTTTTAACGCCAAAACAGGATTTGCTGTTTTTAAATCTGAACATCAAAAAAAGAGAGTTCCCCTTGTTTTTAAGGCCTTACCAAACTCCTTTCGAAAGAAGTCATCCTCCTGAATGGCGATTTTCGGGATGGGAGTGCATCCAGTGGTCATGCTGCGCTCCAGGAGTCCTTCGGTACAGTCATCTGAGACATCACAGAGAAGGTAAATGTTTGATAATCACAAGCAACACATGCCAGACAAAATATCAATCAATCACAACACAGATGACACAATTTACAAATAGTCCGAAAGGATTGCTATCAACGCCAAACAACAGCAAGCAGTGTTTTATCTGTCGTCCACAGTGTTGTGACATTAAAACAGACATGCCACTGTGACCATGAAGACACAACATGGTGTAAAGCACAGAAAATGAGGTCGTTTTCTGAACATGCATGTTTTATTAAAAAAAATGTCTTATACTCAAAACAGCTGAAGCGAGCTGACAGGTTCAAAAATATGTGGTCAATATAAGACAAGATTTTAAAATTACAATGTAATAATGCAGATTCTATTGGACTTGTTCATGCACTTTTTAGGAAATATCTAAATAATGATAAAAACCCACTGGAAAGAACAATCACAGATGAGGTCTCTTTAAAATCTCAATTCTTTCTCCTGGATAGTAATGATATTTATTTTTGTACAATCTCCGGCCCAGATCCGGCACGCTTTGAATCCACATGTACCAGATGTGACTGACACTATGTTGCTGTCTGGGTCAAATATAGTCTAATATCTACAGTAAAATATCACAAATTGTGCTCAGGGTTGCAGAGACTTCAAAACATCTGCAATCAAAAGTCAGAGATTTCAAATCAACAGCACATTATCAACAATCGTCTCATTTATAAATTTAAGATTAAATTGCTGTTGAAAAAAACATTTTGAAAAGTCACGTCTCCTGAGCAACCTTTGAACTATGAACCCAGCTAACAAAAACTATGTTCTAAGAACATAAAAAAAAATCTGTTTTGTAAAAGTTAAGGAAACCTTCCATTTGCACATTTTGCAAACATTGTTAGTATTATGTGAGCAAGTATTAGTATTTACAAATAGAGCCCAAGTGATAAAGATTTTGAAGGCCGATACCGATACAAATATTTTTGGTTTTAAAAACCGATATATCGGCCGATATTTATTATTTTATTTTTTTTTTCAGAAATGTGCAACAAAACATTAACAGATTTCCCTAACATTAATTATTTGTAGTTATTTATGAGTTTTAACTAAAATAATATGATAATGCATTTTAATTGTCACAACAGAACAGGCTGATGATAGTGGCGTTAGCTAGCTTTGTGGTCAGCTAGTCTATGATGAGCCATAATTTAGCAATGGATAACGTCATACTGCAAATTGTAAAACACACATTTTCAATATAACAGGCCAAGGAGAGATGATACGTCTCATTGCTGTAACTGTCACGCGCTATTAAACAAATACTTCAGTCACATTGTCAAAAGTTAAAAGGACAATCAGTCAACTACACTGTTACAACGTAACGTTACTATTACTAGCTAATTTCTCTTCACTCTCGGCTTATTTAACAGCAGCAAAACTGGACATGACAGTCACACAAATTTTGTCATGCTTATTTGAGTTTAGAGAACTGATGCGGATGTTTTTTTAATTGTTATTCAATAGGGCTGTGCAAAAATTAATTGCGATTAATCGCATCCAAAATAAAAGTCTGTGTTTACATAATATATTTGTGTGTGCTGTATATAATTATTTTGTATATGAAGAGTTCAGATGCAAAAGCCTCTAAATGCCATTTGAAATTTTCTTCTTTAATGATGATTTTTGTCAAGCTTGTATATTTAAGTTCAGTAATTTCACTTAAATGGCGATGATAATTACCTATTAATTGTTATTTAAGTGAAATTACTGAACTTAAATATACAAGCTTGACAAAAATCATCCTTAAAGAAGAAAATTTCAAATGGCATTTAGAGGCTTTTGCATCTGAACTCTTCGTATATAAACACCTATGCATGCATGTATATATTTAAGAATTATTTGCGCTTAAATTCTGTATATATTTATAAATACATAATCTATATTATATAAATATAAATATTTTATATATGAATAACACATTTTCTTAAATATATACATGCATGTGTGAGTATTTATATATACAAAATAATTATATACAGCACACACAAATATTTTATGTAGACACAGACTTTTATTTTGGATGCGATTAATTGCAATTAATTTTTGCACAGCCCTATTATTCAAGCGTTGTATGTCTCGTGCCAACAGGAACGGTGTTGAGTGCCCTCTGGTGGACAAACCATACAACTCCAACACTCATGACATGGTTCAAGCGTGTTTTGTCCGTTTTTATTTTATTTTTGAAAAATTCATTTATCAGCCTAACTAAATGTTTTAGAAAAAATATCATGAACAACATATAAACAATGTTTTTGTGCTAACAATCTTAAAGACCAGATAACTTTGAATGAACATTATATTAATGTTACTAGAAAGAATGTTTGTTCATAACCTTGTCTGCGAATATCCCCCGATAGCTGGGAAATTTACCAATTTGAAATGCAACAAAAAGCACTGAGATGCAGATTTTGGTGGTTAATAGATGAAGATACAGTTCACACGACATATAACAAACACAACTCGTGATATCACGATGATCATTGTATAAACTGCACATGCCAAGTGACAAATCATCTTCCCCCATTTCTGAAAGTGAAATCCACAGTATCATAAACTCTAGATATTGAGTCTTAGTACAGACCCAGTGTTTAGTCCTCCTCATACATAGTCCTTTACACTTGAACACACCACAAGGTCGGCTCCACAACAGTACAGTCACACAAGGTCCACGGAGTGCAAGCCCGAGGGCTCGGAGACCACAATCACATGCGGTGCAGCGTGGCGTACACTCACGGGTCAACAGGACGAAAGGACGCGCAGGCGGGGCCGCCGGTTATCCGTCAGAAAGAGCATGAGGAGAGGAAGGGGGACATGAGGGGAGTAACATTGGTGAGATTCAACCAGATCGCCCTAACCAAAAGAATCAGTTTGTCTCAGACCTCCAAACGTCCATGGCATCGCTTCAAAATAACACATGCTAAATGTTTCCTGCGCAAAATACAAAGTCAAAGGACAACAAGTATAGAACACATACCATGGATCCAGAGAAGATGGCAGTATGGATCAAATAGACGTCTTGAGAACGAAATGGACCGTGACACTGAGAAGGCCGTAGTTAGTTAGCTAGCTAGTACAGCGGGACACAGAACGGGAGACGGCTACAGCTTTGAGGACATTTATTTATCGCATTTATTAAGCGGAGTTAACTCATCTACTTAAAGCGTTAATTCACTTTTCAAAAAACTTTTGCTGATAATTCACTCACCCCCGTGTCATCCAAGATGTCTATGTTTTTCTTTCTTCAGTCGAAAAGAAATTAAGGTTTTTGATGAAAACATATAATGCACTTCAATGGGGTCCAAACGGCTCGTGACTCTGCTGTTCGAATCTTTTTTCTAGTCATTTGATTCATTCAACGGACGAAATGACTCAAAAAAAAGATTCGTTCATTTTGAGTTTGAACAAGAGAGTCACGAACGCGCATCACAGAACAGAGCAAGGCGAACATTTCAGCTTATAAAACTTTATTTGTTTATTTATTTATTAAATGAGCGATCGTTTCGCTTGATAAGACCCTTATTCATCGTTTGGAATCGTTTAAAGCCCTTTGAACAGTTTGCACTGAAACTCTCATTTGGTCCCCATTGAAGTCCATTATATGGAGAAAATCCTGGAATGTTTTCATCAAAAACCTTCATTTCTTTTTTCGACTGAAGAAAGAAAGACGTGGACATCTTGGATGACACGGGGGCGAGTAAATTATCTGCAAAAGTTTTTTTTAAAAGTGAACTACTCCTTTAATATGAAATCATTACATTTCGCTCTGAATTGCATAATGTTAAACAAGAGTTTGAGAACCCCTGGTATACGCGAAGTGGACTGTCTTTATAAAGTATCTACTGTTTGTACACTTACAAAGTTCTCAATGCTTCGTTTTGCATGTATGGACCCTCATTATGTTACCGTGTTAATGTGGGGCTATTTTGAGGCTTGTTAGTTTTAAATGCCCCCATATACTAGCGTTATATGCTAAACAGTTTTTAGAGATAAAACTCTTTACATTCGATTATCATGAAAGCAAATCTCAGAGAACGATTGACTAGGTACCGATGTTTTATTAGACCAAGGGTTCATTTTGCGCCGAAGTTCTTCTTTAAAGGGTTCGTTCACCCAAAAATGCAAATTCTGTCAGTATTTACTCACCCTCATGTTGTTCCAACCCCTTCGCAACACAAATTAAGATATTTAAGATATTAAGATCGCTCCTGCATACTAGTCCATAGGCTTCTTGACTCGAAAAGTCATTAAAGACATCGTTAAAATAGTCCAAGTGACTACAGTGGCTCAATCTTAACTTTATCAAACGACGAGAACACTTTTTGTGCACAAAAAACAACAAAAATAAGGACTTTATTTCAACTATTCATTTATTTCTCCCTCTGCGCGAGTCAGGTTACTAGTTTAATAGCGTAAGCTTCTGTTATTGTACGTCACACGCATCACACACACATGACCAGCGTCGGCCAATAGTGAGCCTTCGTGTGACGTAGCTTTACGCAATCACACTACGCTAACTGACTACAGGCCCATGGAGAAGGATCAAGTTGAAATAAAGACGTTGTTTTTGTGCACAAAAAGTGTTCTCGTCGTTTGATAAAGTTAAGATTGAGCCACTGTAGTCACTTGGACTATTTTAACGATGTCTTTAATGACTTTTCGAGTCAAGAAGCCTATGGACTAGTATGCAGGAGCGATCTTAATATCTTAAATATCTTAATTTGTGTTGCGAAGATGAACGAAGGTCTTACGGGGTTGGAACAACATGAGGGTGAGTAAATTAAATACTGACAGAATGTTCATTTTTGGGTGAACTAAAGGGTTTGGAGCATCATGAGGGTGAGGGTGATCCCTTTAATACTAGCACATACTAACCTAGAGCGTCCCAGTGCTCAGAGCTCAGTGTTGCAGAGGAAGCCAAAAGAAAAACGCTAATTCAGTGAGAAGAGAGGCTACAGGCTAGACTGGTGACCCGGTGACCCTACGTGGCCCTCAGCGAGATCTGTCCAGTACCTACCAGGTGGACCTGGCTGCCGCCGCGTACAGGGCGGAGTGCGTGAGGCGGGCGGGCTGCGATCGGATGGACTGTGCTGCTGCCTCAAGAATGGACTGTCCAAGCGGCCTGGCAAACGGCAGACGGGACCATCGTGTGGGACACACACACACACAAAGAGCGACGTACACAGAAGACGAAACCGGATAGACATGAGGAAATAAATCCAGGGACAGAGAGGGGAGGAAATTTGTGTAAAGAGAGACAGAGAAGCACGAGTTCAAACAGAAGAGATGATGACGGATGTGCACCGTCCGGTTGGGTGGAGGGTAAATAAGGTCCAGGATCGTCAGGAGGAGAGATGAGATGGACAGATGGTTTAAAGGAAATGTCAACAACCAAAACGATGGAGTGAGCAGAAGAAGAGAAAAAAAGAAATTACCAAGAAATAGAGAGAGAGAAAATAAGGTAGAAGGAGAGAGGTAAGAAAACAGCTGTTAGTGTGATGCTCTCACACCCCGTCAACATCAGATGCTAGTGAGGAGTTCGACATTCACTCCAACACTGAATAAACAACGAAATGAGACAATCACCCAGTAAATAATATTGCATTGTTCACAGCAGGAAAATTGCAATAATAAAGCATTCTGACAGTAAATCAATCTTTGTTTTAGCATCCCTGTTGAAAAAAGGTTTAAGATGGTTTCTGTAAAATAGCATTGATCTACTCAGCCTCCGAATTGTGATAAAGTTGGTAAAGCAATTTGGACCAAAAACGGAAAACTTCACGACCTAGCAAACGTGATTGCATAGTGATATCATGTTGATTAAAGGAGTAGTTCACTGCTGATAATTTACTCCATATAATGGACTTCAATGGGGACCAAACGGTTCAAGGTCCAAATGAGAGTTTCAGTGCAAACTGCAAACTGTTCAAAGGGCTTTAAACGACTCCAGACGATGAATAAGGGTCTTATCAAGCGAAACGAGCGGCCATTTAATAAATAAATAGCAAAGTTGAAGTTTTCTAAGCTCAAATGGAAATTAACTTTTTCAAAAATGAGCTTTATCAAAAAGAACAAATCATTTTACGTGTCATTTGGTTCATTCAACGAATGAAATGAACGAATTGACTTGATTTTGATGAACGAGTTGGAACAGGAGAGTCACGAACGCGCATCACAGAACAGAGCAAGGCGAGCATTTGAGCTTATAAAACTTAAACTTTGTTATTTATTTATTAAATGGCCGCTCGTTTCGCTTGATAAGACCCTTTTTCATCGTCTGGAATCGTTTAAAGCCCTTTGAACAGTTTGCACTGAAACTGTCTTTTGGTCCCCATTGAAGTCCATTATATGGAGAAAATCCTGGAATGTTTTCATCAAAAACTTTAATTTCTTTTCGACTGAAGAAAGAAAGACATGGACATCTCGGATGACACGGGGGTGAGTAAATTATCAGGAAAAGTGTTTTCAAAAGTGAACTACTCCTTTAAGAAAACACAGAAATGTTGGGTGTTTGTATTGATCAAAATGACCAGCATGAGGTTATTTAAACCCATTTATAACTTGTAGCCAGCCAGCATAAGAAGTTTAGATCCTTCTCTCTTTAACATCTGTTCTCTATATAAACATATTAATATCTAAATGTCTATATAAGTTAACTATATGAATATGACCCTTAGAAGTCTGTCATGGTGATTCAGAGCAGAGCAGTCGTGTTGTTCAATTCTCATTAAATGACAGATTGAGAGAACAAGTAGCAGGACACACAGAGTATTAGTGGCACTCCAGCTTTCAGTATGATCTTACCGGTCCTGTGCGTGGAGACTGGAGAGATGTCCACACTGTTGGCAATGGCTCTCTCTCTCTGCTTGAAGTATTCCCGTGGGTTATCAGGCCTCTGGGCAATGATGGCTGCTGCCTCCTAGAAACACATTTAATACATCAGTCAGTGTGCAGAAATCCAGTTGCAATGACGAGATCACTGCATTCGTGTAGAAGTTTTCGAGAGAGTTACACATGTAATACTAGCTATTTCTTATGTAAAGCTGTCAGCCAATCACAGCAGTGGGCGTTTACACTGAAGTCTCTCAGCAGACACGCCCCTTAAAACACGGCGCTCAAATCAGAGGCTAAAATCGAGGTAGGAAATGGCATTTTATTTCTAAATTATGCGTTAAGTTTTACTGTAAAAATTAGGGATGCAACGATATGAAAATTTTGGCCGATAACCGATAATTCGTTATATTTGAAAGCCGATAACCGATATATCGGCCGATAAACTTAAATCCAAATTTTTATCTAATTTTGAGAGCCTGATTACAAAAACAAAAGTCTCACAATTAAATCCACGTCCCAAGCGCACAATTATAATGATGTTCTCATTATAGTGTTGTATAGCCGATATGACAGATTTGCGCTGCACATGTTGTCCCGAACCAGATTTTCATTTTTTTGAAGAGATTTCAATCATATTTCAAGAAATTCAAAAACATAAACAGTGCTCAACAAGTGTCTCAGCTGAAGGGAATAATACGTTATTTATCGGCTTTAATATATCGGCCACATTTTCTTACCAGGCCGATAACGATAACATTAAAAATGAACATATATCGTCGTATATCGTGCATCCCTAGTAAAAATCATACTAACATCATATGTGCACCTCAGAACCCCTTCATTATTCCAAACGTTTGACCGGTTGTGTATTAAATGTAATGTGCAGGTAAGAAAGTTTTGCATTAGGATTTGAAGAGTTCAGATGCAAAAGCCTCTAAATGCCATTTGAAATGTTCTTCTTTAATGATGATTTTTATCAAACTTGTATATTTAAGTTCAGTAATTTCACTTAAATAACAATTAATAGGTAATTATCATTGCCATTTAAGTGAAATCACTGAACTTAAATATACAGGCTTGATAAAAATTATCATTCTAGAAGAAAATTTCAAATGGCATTTAGAGGCTTTTGCATCTGAACTCTTCATTTTTTGGCCCCTTCTCATCATGACGATCCAATCGACTGCACACACACAGAAACACACGACTTGTCTTTAAATAGCCCGAGGAACCCCACTGACCCACATGTAAATCCCTGCAGAATATCCGTCATCATCACTCACAACACAACACAAGTCTGCTCCACATTTCAGGGTCTGTTCTCCTTCTTAAAACACTTATTTGAGAAATGAAGCGATGTTAGTGTGACTCGTGTGAACCCACCTCCACCTCTGACTCCTTCTTCTCCAGGTTCGGGTCTTCACAGCTGGGCTCTGTCTGTGAAGAGAAGCAGTGCACCGTTATTTCCAGCAGGGGGCGGAAAAACTTCTTTATTACAGGTACAGTTTTTATCAATTGTTTACATACAAATACTGGTACTATTGAGCAAAACATGTAACTCACAACCCCCTGAACCAATTCTGCTGAACATCAAGCACAATTCAGTTCTAAAACACACTTTTTTCAAAATTTAGTACAATTTTCATGCAGAAAATCCCGTATTCACAAGGAACGCACTGTAATTCAGATACCCACACTAACTCATCACACGAGCAAAACCTTTACAATTAGCAATCAGAGCTTTTTTTTTATTTTTACTGTAACTGTATACAGTATTTTTTCTGTTGTTTTGTATGTAGACCATTGTATGTGCAACTTTGTGTTGGTTGAAATTAGGGATGGGCAACGATTAATCGCATCCAAAATAAAAGTTTGTGTTTATAGTGTGTATAATTAATTTGTATATATAAATACCCACACATGCATGTATATATTTAAGAAATATGTGCATGTATATATTTTATATATATTTATTCACAATTAATATTATATATAAATATAAGTATTTGATATAATAATAAAACTTTATTTTATATAGTGCCTTTAAAAGTAGTATCTCAAAGCACTTTACATAAAAAAATAATGGAATTAGAAAGATACACAACAGTCTCTAGGCAATAAAAACTAAACAAGCAATAAAATAAAAGGCAAATATAATAACAATCACAGTAATCACACAATCACATAAAAGCCACCCTAAAAAAGTACGTTTTAAGGAATTCTGCATTCCTAATCTCAATCTAACCCTAACCCCTATATATTAATAACACATATTTCTTAAATATATACATGCATGTGTGGGTATTTATATATACAAATTAATTATACACACTACACACACATATATTATGTAAACACAAACTTTTATTTTGTATGCGATTAATCACGATTAATCGCTGCCCATCCTTAGTTGGGATGTACATTGTTTTTGTGGGAAAAATAAATACATTTGTTACCGTGTATTTGTGTGTTCTGGGTATAAAAACAATATTCTCAAATATTTTACAACACTTTTGTATGTAATGTCTGTAGTAAATGTAACACTGAACAAACAAAGGCCGAAGTCATTATGAGGAATGGAGAAGAAGTGTTTTCCGTTCATTTGGTTCTTATAAATGTCTTTTCATATGATGGTTTGTGTGTGTCATTTGAAAACAAAATACCATTTTGAAAAGAAATAACATTGTTTTGAATGTAGTTTCATTTTGCAGGAGAATCGAGGGGTTTTGCCGATTGTGTGTGTGTGTGTGTAGAGTTCTGTGAGTATGAGGCATGTAAACAATCGAGAAAAACTGTAAATGTGGGTTCCTCCACATACCAATGTTTGTCATTTATTTACTTCACAAATGACTAGTGCAATAGATCTGAACTGATTTTGTGTAAATACTTCTGTACAGCCCACGGCCAGCCCCCTTATTACTGAAGAAACAGGGGTCAGAGGTCATAGGTCTTACCACCCATTCGTTGCAAGGTTTACTGAAAGCAAAGCACACGCACTCTTACAATCAAGGGTTGATTCCTCGACCTCTCTTTGGCCTCTTCGTCCTCCAGCATCTTCTTCCTGTGGCCGCACATATAAACACGGATAGCGTCATCATACAGTAATGTCTGGCTGAGGATCATGGGTAATGGCGACTGTGGCCTCATGGCACCTGTGTTCCTCGATCTGCTGCTCTCTCTCGCGGTATCGCTTCTCTCGATCCTCCTGCTCTTTTCTCTCCAGCTCCATCCGCTCGGCTTCGAAGCGCTGCCGTTCCTCCGCCATCTTCCTTCTCTCTTCCTCCTTTCTCAGCTCCTCTTCCCGCTTTAAACGCACACGTCACAAAGATATCGGTCAAATGCATTTAAGATTAGATTAGAACATTGTAGAACACATTGAACTGAACATCGAATCAATGTTTGTAAAGGACACAGGCCTCCTTTTTCCATTATAATTATTAGTTATATATATATATACACAGAGCATTTTGCAAGATGTAAACAACACTGGTCCAGAAGCACTTCCTGTTTCAGTTTTTAACACTACATAAAAGCTGGGATAAAATACAACCAGCAGAACATATAAATATGAATCAAAAAGTTAAACAAACATCTTTAAGATGTTTTCTTTACATGTGAAATAAAGAAAACAGTTACAAACTGAAACAGGAAGTGCTTCTGGACCAGTGTCGTTTACATCTTGTGAAATGCTCTATATATATATATATATAACAAAGGAGTCTTTCAGTTCTTTACGAAAATGTTTCAGTTCTAATATATTCCAGTTCTAAAAATGTGGATGTTCTAATATATACTGAGTAATATATATATATAAATATATATATTAGGGCTGTGCAAAAATTAATTGTGATTAATTGCATCCAAGTCTGTGTTTACATAATATATTTGTGTGTGCTGTATATAATTATTTTGTATATATAAATACCTATGCATGAATGTATATATTTAAGAATTATTTGCGCTTAAATTCTGTATATATATATATATATATATATATATATATATACATAATCTATATTATATAAATATAAATATTTTATCTATATTATATAAATATAAATATTTTATATATGAATAACACATTTTCTTAAATATATACATGCATGTGTTTGTATTTATTTATACAAAATAATTATATACAGCACACACAAATATATTATGTAAACACAGACTTTTATTTTGGATGCGATTAATCGCAATTTATTTTTTGCACAGCCCTAATATATATATATATATATATATATATAATTACAGTATATATGAAGAGTTCAGATGCAAAAGCCTCTAAATGCCATTTGAAATTTTCTTCTAGAATGATCATTTTTATCAAGCTTGTATATTTAAATTCAGTAATTTCACTTCAATTAATTATTGTAATAATAATATTTTTTAAATGTCAAAATTACAGTACAGTTAGAAAATAATGAACAATAAAAATTGGAAACAAGTACACTATTTATTATATATATAAATATAAAACATAATTAGGGAAATTAGTGGTTGTTAGTGTCTGTTGTCAGCTGCTTCAGCCATACAATAAATATTGCCTCTATTTCACTCTGTGTTTAGGTGATCAGTTTTAAAATATTTTTTATTATGAATTTTCATAATTTAGGATTGAAGTCAATGCAAAAAAAAAAAAAAAATCCACCAAAAAAAGTTCAAAAGAAATATTCCAAATAAATAAATAAAAGTTTGCTAGTGCCTGAACGGCATCAACGAATCTGACAGACGCACTTCCTCATTAATGTTAAAGGAAGAGGTTGTCACGTTGTGCGGACACTGGATCCAGAAACACAAAGGTATCACATCTCTACCTTGGCTTGTTCCCAGAACTCCTCTCGATTGATCTTCTTCATCTCGATCTCTGCATTAGTTTTCTGGTAGGTGGTGCCCTGTGGTCAGGAGGAAAGGGGAAGTGTGACGACAGGCCATTTTAATTGGACAAAGATATTGATCCAAAGGAGGACATCGCTATGAGGATGGTCTTTCATTCTCCAAACATAAAGTCAGCTAGAGAGCACATATGTTGGGTTTTCATGTTTCATGTTTGTCATTTAGAGTTTTAAAAAACCATAATTTCCCAAAAATGTCCCCACAAGACCAAAAAATTCTGGTATTACTATCCTTGTTGAGACCTTGTGATTAGATTATACCAACATCTCTTAACAGTTCTTAAACTTTACTGGTTGAAACGCTAAGGTATAACCAAATTTTAGGGGATTCAATAAAGCATACATATATGTTATGTGTTTCTGAAAGAAGTCTCTTATACTCACCAAGCCAGCATTTATTTAATCAAAATACAGTAAAAACTGGGAAATATTATTTCAATTAAAAGAACTGTTTTCTATTTGAATATATTTTAAAATGTAATTTATGCCTTTGTGTCAGTGTCACATGACCCTTCAGAAATCACTCGAATATGATGATCTGATGCTCAATTGCCACCCATTAGTGCTTAGTTATTAATACAAGTTCTTATTTTCATTGGCGAAAATGTTTTTTGCTGCTTCATATTTTTGTGGAAACCATGATCATTTTTATTCAGAATTCTTTGATGAAGAGAAAGTTCAATAAACAGCATTTATTTGAATTAATTATAGCATCATAAATGATCAATTTAATTCATCCCTGCTGAACAAATGTAATACCGTTTTCATTACCTTTGAATGGCATCCACAAAAATATTAAACAGCACAACTGTTTTCAACACTGACAACAATAATAAGAAGAAATGTTTTGTGAGTAATGATGCTGGAAATATACCTTTACATTACAGGAATAAATAAATTATATTCAAATCACAATACTTAAAAGACATTAAACTGACTTAAAAATTAGATGCATCTTGTGTAACTTTTAAAAAAAAGTCACTTTGATGAGTTAAAGCAATGTAAAAACCAGGGCTATCAAACGATTAATCGCGATTAATCGCATCAAAATAAAAGTTTGTGTTTACAAAATATATGTGGGTGCACTGTGTATAATTACTTTATATATATATATATATATAAATACACACACATGCTTGTATATATTTAAGAAATATTTTCATGTATATAGATTTATATACACTTTATATTATGTATAAATATTTTATATATAAATAATTTTTTTCTTAAATATACATGCATGTGTGTGTATTTATATATATATATACAAAATAATTATACAAAGTGCAACCACACATATGTCATTATTTTGGATGCGATTAATCGTTTGACAGCCCTAGTAAAAACATAATTGTAAAACTTATTGATCATATAACTTACAGTGCAGTTCTTTCATATTGTAATAATATTTCACAATATTACTCTTTTTAACGCGAGTATAAGAGACTTCTTTCAAAAACATTAAATAGTAATCATTACAAACTTTTGACGTAGTGCATACTTGGCAGAGACGTCATTCAGATAAGTGAAGGATCTGGGTTATTTTAAAGTGTGTTTCGTATAAGCGATCATTGTTTCAGTTCCTCTGGCTTTTCCCTCTAAAACCAGCAGAAAGGCTGTGCCCTTGAGTCACAAATCACACTATTAGAGAGCCATTCACAGACTACTTGATTTGACCCCTTTCTAGTGTGCATGCAAACGAGCCCTTGTGTCACCAATCACGCACAACGTTCTCCGAGTTCTCCTCGTCTTTCATTCGCAGGCGGCTCAACACTGGGCTGGCCACCGGAGCCGTCCCATTGGTCAGCCTCTGTCCGATGGCGGAGGGGTCGATGTCGTCTATGGTGCTGGCGTTCACGACGACGTCAACACCCTGGAGAGAGAGAAAAAAATACATCAGTAGTACTGCTGCACACACACACACACACACACACACGTCACCTGGCAACCAGCATTAACCGTGCATTTAAATGACGAGATCTCTTTTAACTGTCACAAGAGAGTCAGACAAAAGAAGAAAGTCACAAAAGCATTAGCTCTACAGGTTTCCAAAAGAAACCACATGACCAAAGTCATGTGACTTTGTGTGAGACTGTTGAGAGGGAAATGTTTCAAAAGTCTCATTAGTGTTGGTAATTTGATTCATTTCTGTGTATTTATTGGGATTGGTCTCAAAAGTCTTCTTCGGCGACTTGTTTGTGCCTTGGTTTTGGAAATTGTAAGTCTGATTCATTTTTTCTGCAAACCAGTAAAAAAAAGTCCATTTAAGATTTTTTTTTTTTTTTTTTACAAAGAATATGTTCATCTGATATTTTCTATTAAAATACACACATATACTGAATATAAGTCTATGAAAAAAATTTTTTCTAGCCAATGCCTTGCCATATTTTCAATTGGTGCAACTGCAACAAAATGTACACAACTCTTGAAAAGTTTGGGGTTGGTAAGATTTGTAATGTTTTTGTAATGTAGTCTCACCAAGGCTGTATTTATCTGATCAAAAACACTAAAATCAATAATTTTGAGAAATATTATTACTATTTAATTTTTTTTTTATTTGAAAACATGGAATTGGAATGGAAGCCATTACTCTAGTCTTCACTCTTCAGTGTCATACGATCCTTCAGAAATCATTAAATACACTGATTTCCAGCTAAAAAAAACCCATTTATTAATATTTTCAATTTTTAAGAAAGTTGTGCTGTATCTAATACTAAAATAGTTTCAACATTCTTCAATAAATAGTATAGTATTTATTTAAAATGTCTTTACTGTCACTTTTGATCAAATTAATGCACCCTTCATAAATAAAAGTACCTTCTTTAACACTTAAAAAAATAGGCCTGTCAAATGATTAATCGCATCCAAAATAAAATGTGTGTGCACTGTGTATAATTATTTTGAATATATATATATATAAATACACACACATGCATGTATATTTAAGAAAAAAAACTTAAAAAAATAGGTTAATATTAGGTTTAAAATATACTTAAAAAAATAGGTCTGTCAAACGATTAATCGCATCCAAAATAAAATGTGTGTGCACTGTGAATAATTATTTTGTATATATATAAATACACACATGCATGTATATTTAAGAAAAAAAAAATACTTATATATAATATATAAAATATTTATATTTATATACAATATAAATTATATATAAACCTATATACAGTATGAAAATATATGTTTTAAATATTGTATTTATATATATATATATAAAATAATTATACACTTTGCACCAACATATATTATGTAAACACAAACATTTTGGTTGCGATTAATTGCGGAAAAAAATCTAAAAAAAATAAATAAAATAAAAATCAACAGTGGTGTACATTATTAACTCATCAATAATATCATTAATGAAAGAATTAGTCCAGTCAAGTGAATAACTGCAGTTAATAACATATGAAGGAATGAGTATGAATGATTGATTCACATGCAATTAGGCTTTTCATGCGAAACAAAACAAGTCTTTGAGAATAAAGAGCTCTTCCTCTAACTAAGCTTTTGTAAGAATATCAAACAAACCGACTATATCTAGTTCATGTGTATTTCTCCGACACGAATACTGCCATCAGTGTTTTCAGCCGCTCAAAAAGAGCAAGCGGTGAGTTGACTGGCACTTTAGATCAATTCATTCCTCATAGCACCGTCTCTCTTTCAACCCAAAAGCACAATCTCTGCGGCGGCCTTGGTCGTCTCGCTGATGTTTTATCATGGAGTTTCTCTCCCTCAATGCATTAATCTCTCTCTCTCTCTCCTTTTCTCACCCACGCACACACGTTGAAGAGACTGAGAGGCTTGAAAAGCAGAGCGACCTCACACCGGCAGACACCTCCAATACAATAGCCATGAAGAGGAGCGGGTTAGTCATCTAAAAACATCTTTTTGCACAATACCAGCAGTTAGTTACACACACACATCCAACAACCCCACCAAGACTCTGTGGCCCACCCACATGATTTACTCTGATCTGCTGGAGCACAAAAAGAGCTAAAGAGGCATGCTGTCAAACAAAGCCTGAACAACAACAGAAGTGATATCGAAAAGCACGTTAGTAAAAAATTCATGCATTAAAGGAATAGTTCACTTTGAAATTAATTTTTGGTATGTTTTATCTTTCCTCAAGTGCATCCAAGATGTAGGTGTCTTTGTTTCCGCAGTAGTTTCAATTTTGATATTTTTAGGTCAAAGCGTTCTTGTCTGTCAGTCATATAATGGAGGTCTATGGTCACCACCTCAAAGAGCATGCAGAGAGAAGTCCAAATTAAACATGATTTAATGACTCGTAAATGTAAGTACACATTGATGGCCTAAGACACGAAACGAGCGGTTTGTGTGAGAAAACAAACAGTATTTATATGGTTTTTACCTCGTGTAATCACAGCCATGACAAAATGATCTGACGGCACGGGCGCTTCGGTCTGCGCGCCGACGTCACTCTTTGTTTATACAGAGATTTCGGAAGTTTTATCTTTCACTAAACATATTTAGATATACGGGAAACCGCAATGGAAGACGATTTTGGCATATCTAAATATGTTTAGTAAAAGGTAAAACTTCCGAAATCTCCGTGTAAATATTGAGTGACGTCACACGCAAGCGATCACTTCCGGCGTAACATTGAACTGATTCAGTTCGGTTCAGTTGGACATTGAACAACGGATTCAGATCACTGTGATTACACGAGGTAAAAACTATATAAATACTGTTGGTTTTTTGTCACACAAACCGCTCGTTTCGTGTCTTAGGCCATCAATGTGTACTTACATTTATGAGTCATTAAATCATGTTTAATTTGGACTTCTCTGTGCTGCTTTTTGGTGGACCCCCTTAGCCTCCAGTGTATGACTGATAGACAACAACGGTTTGTGCGGAAACAGACACCTACATCTTGGATGCCCTTGAGGTGAGATAAAACATATCAAAAATTAATTTCAAAGTGAACTATCCCTTTAAGAGTCAATTTTTGAACTTCTGAAAACACCAATTATGTTTCAATGTGTGAATCTCATTAAAACATGACCTCATATCACAAAACAACTTTTATTTTAAAAATATATGTTATGCATATACAGTACTGCAAATAAGTGTTTGCTAGCTTCACGCCAACATTAACAAAGAACAGTGTTTTGGATGAATCACATTTCCGTTTTCATTTCCTATCAGCTAACACTCCTCGCATGCTCAGAGGACAGATGATGTCAGAATGAGTGACGATGGGTTCATGTATCATTACCTAATTTAAAAGGGAAGTAAAAGATGTTTGTTTTACCTTGGGGAGACCCACCTGGAAAAAGTCGGCTATGGTGGCTACATGGCTGGCACAGGCACACTTCCTAGCATCGGGCACATCTTCCCCAACCTGAACACACATCGTCAAGTATTCAGAGAATTCAACTGCCGTGTGAATGGGAAAAAAATAAACTCTTCAGAGTACTGCCAATATATAATTGTCTCAGATTGCTCCCCTAGGTCGTTACACAACCTCCCACTGCTTTCAGAAAACCAAAAACTGATAATAACATCCTTGAACCTTAAAGGGAGGTGAATATTGTGTTCCTCTGCAGCCATTAGGGGCATTTACAAGGAGCCAATACATTTAAAGAGAGACAACTAACAATAGAGACACTTCTCTGATCAGGTCCCATTCAAAATAAAGAATAATTGCTGTGACATAAAGAGATACTGTGAGTACGAAAAATACAAAGTACAAAACATGCTTGTAATTAAACGAACAAGAAAATAATAAAAGTATTTAGTGACTCATAGGAGTTGTGTGCTTTTTATGCTTGTGTGCTTGTACTTCAACTTCAAATTGAATGATTGGTCAAAAGTTTGAAATAATTATGTTTTTTTATGTAAGTTATGTTTTTTTTTTTATATAAGTCTCTTATGCTTGCCAATGCTGCATTTATTTAAGCAAAAAAAAAATACAGTTAAACAGTAATATTGTGAAATATTACGACAATTTTAAATAACTGTTTTCTATTTTTTACATTTTTTAAAATGTAACTATTTCCTGTGATGGCAAAGCTGAATCTCAGCATCATTACGGCAGTGTCACATGATCCTACAGAAATGCTCAATTATATTACTGGTGCTCTATTATTAATAATGTATTAATATTCTTGAGGAATCTACGCCTCCTATGTATTTTAATGCATCCCTGCTGAATAAAAGGACTAATTTCTTTCTTTCTTTTTTAAAATCTTATTTACCCTACTTTACTATTTACTATTTACCCTACTTTACTTTTGAATGGTGGGGCATCACATTTTCCACAACAATCTTAAAGGAGTAGTTCACTTTAAAAAAAAAAAAAATTGCTGATAATTTACTCACCCCCGTGTCATCCAAGATGTCCATGTCTTTCTTTCTTCAGTTGAAAAGAAATTAAGGTTTTTGATGAAAACATTCCAGGATTTTCTCCATATAATGGACTTCAATGGGGACCAAACGGTTCAAGGTCAAAAAGGCAAGTTTCAGTGCAAACTGTTCAAAGGGCTTTAAACGATTCCAGATGAACGGATGAATGAACAAATCTTTTTCAAGATTCGTTCATTTTGATGAACGAGTTCGAACTGAAGTCACGAACGCGCATCACAGAACAGAGCAAGGCGAGCATTTGAGCTTATAAAACTTAAACTTTGTTATTTATTTATTAAATGAGCGATCGTTTCGCTTGATAAGACCCTTATTCGTCGTCTGGAATCGTTTAAAGCCCTTTGAACAGTTTGCACTGAAACTGTCTTTTGGATCTTGAACCGTTTGCGTTTGGTCCCCATTGAAGTCCATTATATGGAGAAAATCCTGGAATGTTTTCATCAAAAACCTTAATTTCTTTTCGACTGAAGAAAGAAAGACATGGACATCTTGGATGACACGGGGGTGAGTAAATTATCAGCAAAAGTTTTTTTTTTTTTTAAGTGAACTACTCCTTTAAGCAGCATAACTGTTTTCAACATTGATAATAATAAGAAATGTTTCTTGAGCAGTAACTATTGGGTTACAAGTCCATCTCTCTAAAAGCATTAGGCCACAACTGCCCCCATAAAAGACTTAATGTTTCAAAAACATAAAAAAAACTTAACTATTACAACCGTTTGACCGGCAGTGTAAATCATTTAATTGGAGAGATAAACGAATGACTGGAGGCTTACATTTACTTTATTCTTGATTCATCTATAATTTTCCGCCTTCCAACTCATATTCAAACGTCAAAATGCCTTCAAGTTTCTGTCATTCTGGCCTATCTCAAGCTGACCGCACATGTATCTTCTAATCTGATCTAATCTTAGAGCTTCAGCAAAATACAGTAGCAATTTCATAACTACTAATTGAGGATTGTGGGGGCTAAATATCCGGATTAGACTTGGGGTCTCGCTCCCACCACCATAACAAGACGATTTCCTGCTTTTGTAAGATAAAAGATTGCATGTATAATTAAAGAGTGGCACTGATGTCGACTGACTGTGCTCCGTCCTTCAGCTGAAGTGTTCTTGCTAACGGCTTGCTAATGTCAGTGTCGCTGAGCGCCGGTTGTTGCGTCATCTTACCCAGTTGATGAGGACGTAGCGCGGCAGGGCGGCCGTGGGCTCCTTCAGACTGCAGAAACCGTACATGATCCGAGTGTTATCGAAGGTGACTGCGATCTCTGCCAGACCGCCATCTGTCAAACACAACCATCACAGTTTAGAAACAAAAGTACATGATGTCCCTCAGTTAGCAGTGGAGCAACTGCAGTAATAATACTTACATTGTTTTTTAGTCAAAATTTAACCATTTTTTAATTTAACCAAAATTTTCAAACGCATCAATCCTTTCTGCTTTGAAATCCGATTGGCTGAGCTAAATATCTACTCGTCATATCGTTATTCAATATATCTCAAGTTTGGATGGATGGTTTGCATCATTCTCATATTTACAGGCATGTAACCAGAACGCCTAACTTTACTTCACTATATTTCTATTAAATCTTAATCTAATTATGACAAATTATATATTGTTGGAAAGGTCTAAGACTTCTAGATAAATATTCTACCCCTGTTTTGTGTTACAAATTATGTAGGAAGAGTAATTGATTGAATTTATGACAAGAGTGCACCTCAAAAAATCTGACCTTTGTCACAAAAAGTCGATGCACCCACTTTTAATCACTGAAACTTTTATTTTTATGCTAAAAGTTCATAATAAAACATATAATCTAGTATTTTTCAATAAAAAAAACATAATATAATATTATCCTCTAAAAATTATAATATATATATATATATCTATATCTATATTATCCTCTAAAATATAATATTTTTTGTTACCATAGAAACCGTACTTATTTTATCAGGCTCCTCCCCTTTTGGGCATCATTATATTTCATAATTTATTATCAAAACCTTTTATAATCTTGACAAAACACATATTGTCAGAAAGGTCTGTGTCTCAAGGTTCCAAATTTTGTGACAAAATTGCTATTTGGACAGAAATGTATTAATTTGTTAAGGCAGAATATATACAACTTAATTCAATGGAATTCAATGGCACCCGGTGGCTATTTTTGGTACTGCGCCTAAACAAAATCTCATGGGAACTTCAATTTTTGTGATATCAACTTCAAATTTGGAGTAAAAATATTTTGTAAAATATATATTTTATATAAAATAAAAAATATATAATGCACTATATTTGATTTACTGTGAATTTAAACTTCCATAACTTTTTCATACTTTCATTTTTTGAACTGTTTTCACTTCAGCAATAATCTGCTGAGTGTTTCCTTTAAAACAAGACCAAACTTGGGTATATTCCAAAGCATTCTTGAATTACAACCATTTAAGTGTGAATAGTGCTTTTTAACCCCCATTCTCAAAAAGGGGGGTGACCGTTAAATGCTTATGATGCAGGAAAATGACGGCTTTAGACGCAAACACTTCAGGAACAAGAGTATCAAACGGTTCACTGTAAATAAACACTGCGGGAAATCTCTTGCAAACAGAATTCCCACAACAAATCGAACTTCTGCTAATCAACACGGCCCTTAATAACAGCCTTCCCTCGGTCACAGACTCAATGATAGTCATCAGAGTGAAATGACAGGTTTCCGTCCTCCAGCTCTATAGAGACCGTACGGTTTGATTTACTGCTACTGACGCCGGTGTTTGGGATATGTTCGGTTCATAGATGGCGGGATACAAGTCCGTTGAGTTTAAGATAGTTTAGATAAGCTGCAAATCAATAAAGATGTTTGTCTGTGCACGACTCCAACAGTGTTAATATCACGTTTAATGCGTTTGGCTTCCGTGTCATGATACAAATCACACGGTGGCATAATCACGCTACATCAACAATGCAAATGAATGTCATCAGTCACAGCCGACAGAGTTATTGCTTGTGCATGACTAGATTCTGGTCGGTTATTATTAGATCGTCTATATTTGTAGAGGAGGTGAGTTGAGATGTCGCCTACCTCCCGATGAAGACAGGATCAAATCATTACTCTCGTCTTCATATGTGTATAAGGCCCTGGAGAAGAGAGAAAGAGGAGAACATTCAGTAAAGCGGATATTCAATCAAAGAATTCAGCAGCAACAACAATGCAAAAATAATATTGGTACGTATTGGTACCCTTATGCATAATGCATTATAAAAGTTTTCATAATAATGCATTATCTTTTCATTAATAACTGCAACCAGAAGGCTTTATAATATTGGCGGATTTCATGTGTTTTAATGCATTACACTTCCTGCTATTATAAGTATATAGTATGCATGTACATTGGGAACAGGACTATAAAATAAAGTGATAAATCTCATCTCTACAGACAGACTGGAACGCGTTTTATCCAGAAGGCCAAAGCAGTGCACTCTGGGACAAGGGTGATGTTAGCTCCGAGGAGAAAAAGGCATTATCCTCTGTCATCTGAGAGCTGTGTGTGTGTAGGAGGATAAAATATGGAGCACTAGTACTTGTTATGCTTCTAATAAAAGTGCTTTACCTCACGCTTACCTGCAAAAGCGAGGATTCTGGTAACGTTACAAGCGAATCGTGATATCTAGAGATATTAATGAATTGTGCAGGCTCAGATAAAATATATCCCCGCATTTCTAACATGCCAAGGCTTTGATATTTCGTTCTTTAAATAACGGAGATAATCATTAACATACTGTAGTGCGCAGCTAATCTCGTTCCACATCACTGCAAGAAGAACGAGTGGGAGTTTGCTGCTACGCTAGTAAAGACAACAGAAGTTCTGCCGTGAGCGGGAAACGGATCAAAATGGCGTGTCTTGTTGTTTAGATGAACTGATTACAATGCTGTGAATATATCGTCCTAAAATCTAATAAAAACAGAAACTTTGTCGATTAGAAACTGTGGTTTCCTTGTTAAAAAGGAGTACACAAATGTTTTAAGTACTCATTTTCCAACTCTCCCAGAGTTAAACTGTTGAGTTTTACCGTTTTTGAATCCATTCAGCCGATCTCCGGTTCCGGCGGTAACGTTACCACTTTTAGCATAGCTTAGCATACATCATCGAAGTGGACAAGACTATTAGCAGTTTCGAGTCAGTTAGAGTTTCGATATTTTTCCTATTTAAAACTTGACTCTTCTATAGTTACATCGTGCACTAATAAGACGGATAATGTAAAGTTTCAATTTCTTAGGCTGATATGGCTAGGAACTATACTTTCATTCCTGCGTAATAATCAAGACACTTTACTGCCGTACCACGAGTGCAGCCGGCGTAATGGTATGACGCAGCGCCTATAGACTAACATATTCCTTATACTATACTATAATATAGTATATAAGGCTTATATAATATAATTATATATTATATAATTATACTTCATGCAGGAAACTGCATTCCAGATCATTGCTTGGAGAAGGCTACACTAATAAAAGTGTACTAATGAGTGAATTTGGGTGAGCGAATATAGTTCTGTATCCTTTAATGTTTATTTTAGTGAGTGGTTTATCAATATGGAGTAGCCTGATAGATATAATAATGTTGAGGGAGAATAACACTGGCCCCCCAGTGCAAGGTCATGTGAGTATCCAGTACAGAAAGAGTGGACAGAATCCATCACATGTGATTACTTGGATCCTGCAATTATTATGTTGATTAGAGGAGCTGAAAATAAGTTCACTGGAAAATAAATAGCCTACAGCACCAAAATAGACCTACTTGACTACGCTCTAATTGTTTTCCATCTGAGTGGTCCCACAATTAAACATCGAGGGCAGAATTATAAAACCTCTCCTTCTCCCGAGTTCCTCTTTCATCACCTCTAACCGAACCATTCCCCCTCAACCAAATATCACCGTCCCCGTCAGGGGCCTCAGCCCGAGTCATTAGGGCCCTGGCTCATTCACAGTCTGTCTCACAATCCCCCCGGCTAACATAACGGTAAACACACACACACACAGAGCTGAATATGCCACGGTAAAGAGTACAAGATGGAGGAAATATTCTGAATACCGCAGACATCAGAGAAAATAATACAGGAAGGAGGTGCAGCGTTTGCTGTTGTGCGCTTCTATAAATATTCCATTTAAATCTGACTCGTTTTATTATTCATAACAGACTCGTTTGACCTAGAAACGTGGCTCAGAGCGTCGGCGAGCGCAGGGAGAAGCGGGGCGTGATTTGCTCGAGCCCCCGAGTGAGGCGCTCCTCTATTGTCTCGCAGGGTGGGAAACATGCGACACACAAACTCTCTATAGCCATGCTAATTAAAGCGTTCCCTAAGCGTGAATGAAACGTTGAGGCGTGCTCGTTTCGTTCTGTTTTATTCATTTATTCACATTTCAATGCATAACTTGAATACACGTCTTCTTTAATGACCATACATTTAATTTCTAAACTAGAACATTTTTATTTTGTGAATCTTTTGGGGTGATTCATTGTAAAAATTCCAAAAGCGGTAGCAAAAGTGGTGCAAATGAAGATATGTTGCAGTCGCCTCTGTCGGTATATAGTTTTAGGGGTGGGGTACAGAGCAGAATTGTTTGTAAGTTATTAAAGGGATACTTCATCTCTTATTCTTATGTAGAAGAAATGTGAATTTGGAGCTTTCTAGACTGAAAAAAAGCCAGAAAATTAACGAATCTTTTTCTGACTCAATTTGTTCATTTCGTTCGTTGAATGATGTTGATGAACGAGTTCGAATAGGAGAGTCACGAACGCACATCACAGAACAGAGCAAGGCGAGCATTTGAGCTTATAAAACTTAAACTTTGTTATTTATTTATTAAATGAGCGATCGTTTCGCTTGATAAGACCCTTATTCATCATCTGGAATCATTTAAAGCCCTTTGAACAGTTTGCACTGAAACTGTCTTTTGGACCCCATTGAAGTCCATTATATGGAGAAAATCCTGGAATGTTTTCATCAAAAACCTTAATTTCTTTTCGACTGAAGATAGAAAGACATGGACATCTTGGATGACACGGGGGCGAGTAAATTATCAGCAAAAGTTTTTTTAAAAGTGAACTACTCCTTTAATACAGCATCTGTTTACACGAATAAAGTCGGACAAAATTTCGGACCAGCATGCACTGTTTCCAGTCAAACAAGCCTGAAGACAAATGACTTAACAAGACACACCTGAAAGCAATGAACAATGAATGAACCAATGAGAACGTGACACATGAGACTGTGGAAGCACATGATAGGATCACATAAAACAGAAAGACTGTGACTAAACTTCAAAATAAGACATGAATATTGAATATAATCAACCAATCATTAATCCCCTTGATCAGCTCTGCCAAACGTGGATGTTTTTCCACTAAGAAACAAACATTGTTATTATGTTTGATTGATACTGTGAAGCTGCTTTGATGCAATATATTGTGAAAAGCAATATATAAATACACTTGACTTGACTTGAAGTTCACTGACCCTGTGAATGCTTTAAGTAAAAGTATCGGCGAGTGATCTTCCTCATTGTTAATTACATAGCAGACATACAGAAATAGCCAAATTAAACGGTATGCCAAAGGACGAGAAAAGAATGTGCATGGAAGTTGGTCATTTCTACACAGCTGCAATTAGATTTATTCTGGCCTCGGGAATTCGTTCTGGACCGTGTCGTTGTGATTACTCCTAACAGGGTCCACTAATCGGACCGTTTCTCCGAGGGTCGCCGTGTCCAGTCCGCCCCAAACCCATGACTGCGCTCTTTTCCAGGAAGCCAAAGCAATCAAACATTTCCTACAGCCTCATAAACTGATACCACATGTGTAAAATATCTTGCCTCTGTGAGAAACAAGACACAGGTATAGTTTTCTCTAAAGTGAATGCACATGTCTCTCAAAGCAGTACTGAAAGTTTCTTTCTTGTTGTGCCGAAGAGGAAGAAGCTTTGTGACATTGGGAAAAAAAGGTCACGGGTTTTGTGTGTTTGGTGTGGGAAAGAATATGTTGATCAGATTTTATTAAATATTATCAGGTGTGCTTTGGGGAAGCATGTAGACAGACATGGTTTATTCAATGCCTTATGTTGATATCTATCAAAGAAGGTCCTTAAGGTAGTTGTGTGGCGTGTTGGGGAAAGTTACTTTGAAATGTAATGCCTTACAATATTGATTTATTACCCTAAAAAGTAACTAATTGTGTTACTTAGTTTTATACCAAAAAATGTATATTTTTTGGCAAATGTAAACACACCAAAATTTAAATTAGGCTTAAGGAAATGCAAAATCGCTGGTGTACAATAGAGGGCGCCGCTCAAACAAAGCTTTCAGCTGTGCTGGATTGCAGACGAATAGGATCCACGAGAAGAAAGTTTAACACTTTTTAGGCCAATAAAAGCAAAAAAATCTAAAGTCATTTTTGCTTACGGTTTAACTAAAGTGTTGAAGGTCAGCAGCAGCAAGTATTCAATCAATAAAGTGAGATTAAATCCATAGAAATATTTGTTTTATTTAACATATTTAATTATTGGAAGTTTGTGTAGCATTTCACTGATTTTATTCATTTTTGAGGAATCTGTATCTGTGCAAGTGAGTAAAAAATAAATCAGTCAATAAATGAGAAAACAGTAACTTGCGTTACTTTAGCTGACTCGAGTCTTTGCTGAATAAAAGTAATAATTTCTTTCTTTCCAAAAAATCTTATACCCCAAACTTTTGAATGGCAGTGTATATATTTCTAAAATGCTTAGGTCATCTTGTATAAAACAACACACACACACACACACGAAAGAGATTGCCTCTTTGCGAATAACAAAGCTCAGCAAAACGTCCAGCCACAGAGAAGCTCATGCAATTAAATCCAGCGGATTGCAAATCAACAGAGGGGGGCAGATGCTGTCTAATTATAACTATCAAGGGAAATAAAAATATTGTGATTCAAAAGAGGCCAATACAGCCAGTTCTAGTAAAAAAAGAAAGAAAGGATGCAATCCTGAACCACAGTTTTTAAACCCATCAAGTCAGTAAAACTAATAACAGTAGGAAAACTGCATTACAGTACACTGAGTGGGGCCGAAATGTCCGAGAGGAAAAGTGTTTTCCAGGTCCAGTAGAGGTGTATCAAATTCAATCACACATTCGCACTAATATAGAACATTTTTTTCCACACAAATACGTTTTGTTTCTGTATCATAAAAATATTGTCAATAAATAGATTTAAAAAAAAAAAATTCTAAATAAAAATACTGAAAAGTTTTTTTTTGTTTTATAATACCACATACTTGGTAAATGCACAAATATGTTATCATATCATATTATCCGAAGATAACATATCTTTCGGCTGTTTAACTGCAAGAAAATGGAGATGGTCCTCACTGCAGAACATGAAATCCAGGGGGAGGAGTTGGATCTGGATCTTACATATACCACCTTACATATACCTAAGCCTACGCATATCGGCACCCTGATCCCTAACCCCACCCCTAATCCTAGCCAACCCCGCCCCCTGATCCCTAACCCCACCCCTAATCCTACCCATCTCCGCCCCCTGATCCCTAACCCCACCCCTAATCCTAGCCAAACCCACCCCTGATCCTAACCCCGCCCATGATCCCTAACCCCACCCCTAAACCTAGCCAACCCCACCCCCTGATTCCTAACCCCACCCCTAATCCTAACCAACCCCACCCCCTGATCCCTAAACCTACCCATCTCCGCCCCCTGATCCCTAACCCCACCCCTAATCCTAGCCAACCCCACCCCCTGATCCCTAACCCCACCCCTAAACCTACCCATCTCCGCCCCCTGATCCCTAACCCCACCCCTAAACCTACCCATCTCCGCCCCCTGATCCCTAACCCCACCCCTAATCCTAGCCAACCCCGCCCCCTAAACCCTAACCCCACCCCTAAACCTACCCATCTCCCTAACCCCACCCCTAATCCCAGCCAACCCCGCCCCCTGATCCCTAACCCCACCCCTAAACCTACCCATCTCCGCCCCTGATCCCTAACCCCACCCCTAATCCTAGCCAACCCCGCCCCCTGATCCCTAACCCCACCCATCTCCGCCCCCTGATCCCTAACCCCACCCCTAATCCTTCCCGTATAGCACCTTTAATAGCACCATCAGCCCTGTGCATGTACACAGCGCATATGAACTACATTTGATGTGCTGAAGAACAGACGTTTTAATTGGAACACCAAATGAGAGGAAAAAAGAAATCTCATTAAAGGGGAAAATGACATGCACTTCAAAGAGCGGAGGAGGTGCTAAAGATAAAGAAATGGCCTGAATTAGAAGAGTACTTCTCGTTCTCGGCTCACGGTTGATTAGGGCTGATGCTGGATTATAGTCCAGCACTAAATCTCTGTCACCTCTGTCCCGTGGCCAGATCCAGCTGCTCTCCAACACACCGCCCAGATGTTCATTCATAATCTGTGTAGCCTCAGGAAACAGAGCCACTTCTTAAAATAAACTATAATATATTATATAATAATAATATTAAATACAGATACAAGCAGAAATGAATGGGATAAGCACAAAGCATGGCTGGGAGCATCAGACCAACTGCAACAATGAGCAATTAAAGACATATGAAGATGATTTTAGGCGAAATGGCTAAAAAAATCAAGAATACAATCACTAGTAATGTGATTTAATGGCAGGGCTTGACATTAACACCCACCAACCCGCACATGCCGGTGGATTTCAGACGATTGTTGTAATGTAGTGCAACGCAGACACTCCTACTCGACACTTTAGCGGGTTAAATCTATATGCATTTTTTCAATTGTAGTCTTTAAAAAGGCATCTGAAATAATAAACTTAGAGCAATGAAGTTGGCAAAAAATATAGATTTTTTTGATACATATACACTGAAACGCTTCCAGTGCTCATTTCCCGCAGAATAGATACACGATACTAGCGATCACAGTATCATGACATGACATTGTGCTTAATTTGACTCATTCCTGCAGAGTTTTGTGCACGCATATAAAGCCTCCTCGACTAAATTGAGCTGCTTATTGCACTTAAACAGTCAAACACACTGAAAATAATGTCAAAATGCCGCTCTTGGTGAGAATTTACCAAAACACAGTTAGTTCTGCTTTAACTTGTGATAGTCAAAAACTTAAGAGGTCAAATTCATTTTATACAGTGGTTCATAGAGTTAAGCCTATATATGCAGCCATTAAGTGTTATAGCCATATAGTGGCTATTGATATTATTGTTTTTTGGTTAATTTAATACCAAAATAAGACAGCAGGTGACAGCAAAGTCACTTCATCTTTACATTTTAGCTCTAAGAACTTATTGGAATGATATTTTAATGTAGTTAAAAAAAATTAACATTTAAAACTAGGGCTGTGCAAAAGTTAATTGCGATTAATCGCATCCAAAATAAAAGTCTGTGTGTACATAACATATTTGTGTGTGCTGTATATAATTATTTTGTATATATAAATACCTATGCATGCATGTATATATTTAAGAATTATTTGCGCTTAAATTCTGTACATATTTATAAATACATAATCTATATTATATAAATATAAATATTTTATATATGAATAACACATTTTCTTAAATATATACATGCATGTGTGTGTATTTATATATACACAACATAATTATATACAGCACACACAAATATATTATGTAAACACAGACTTTTATTTTGGATGCGATTAATCACAATTAATTTTTGCACAGCCCTATTTAAAACATATTTTACAACAAAATAAGCATAAATTAAATAGAAAATATGGTACTTTTTGAAGTATATAAATTCCAAAATACCCCCCAAATTTAAAAAAACACCATAAATGGATAGACAAAACTTTATCGAATACAGTGATATAATATTTATAATACATAAAAATTAGGATCACACCTGAGTCCCCTGTGCCCACAATTACGGGATTAAGGGCTATAAAATGAATACGGTTTGAGGGTTAAGTGAACATAAACAGTTGAGAAAGAAAATCCATGTGTATCAGTGTGATAGTTCTTAAAGTGACAGCAGCCTAATATACCTGCTGCCAGATTATGAGATAGTGTTAAAAATATCTATATGGCAGTTTTTCCTCTTGGTATCAATGTCAAAACGGCCAGAGGAAATGCTGAGTGGCTAGAAATTGGAAAAAGTTAATGTCAAGCCCTGGTTCTAGGTGGCGCTGTGACCAAATTTGATGTGGTGAGGTCAGAGTAAGGTGATGATGACACATGCAAAATTTGGTGTCAATATGCCAAAGCATTGCATAGAGACCATCTAATTTGATAACTTCGTATATCGGTATGAAAAGAAATCGGCATCTGTCAAACCCTTACGGTTCAAAAGTTATTAACATAAACGTGAGTGCAAACCATTTAGATTCCCAACAAGGAGAGTGTAATGGCAGAATTATTATATGTTTGGATGAACTATTCCTTTAGGACAATGAAATATGGCATGCATGCACTCTTAATAAGGTTTGTGGACTGGAAGGGTTCGAGAAAGCAGCAGATGGACGCATCTGGCAGTGTAAGCCTGCGGGGGGAGTCGGGGGGGAAGGGTCATGAGTCGAGGGGTCAGAGCGACACGTGGCCGACACACACACACACACACAGATGTCAGCAGGATGACGAAGTGATTTCCGAACCGAGTCTCAATATAACGTGTGAATATTGCACATACAGTCACACATAGGGTCCTGTTATCACAACTCGCAAAATAAGAGGATGCAGATTCTGGTGCTGAGCAATTGAAACACTGGGAGCGAGCCAATGTTTTTTGGCAGATTTTCTTTGTTTTCACTGTAAATAGGATACACATGTTATTTTACTTCACCGGTTAATTCCAGTATACAATCGAAACGCACAATTTACACAAATTGTAATCTTTACACAATCTGGAATTTGGAATGCAAACTGTCATTTGGACCTTGAACCGTTTGGTCCCCATTGAAGTCCATTATATGGAGAAAATCCTGGAATGTTTTCATCAAAAACCTTCATTTCTTTTCCACTGAAGAAAGAAAGACATGGACATCTTGGATGACACGGGGGTGAGTAAATTATCAGCAAATTTTTTTTTTTTTTTAGTGAACTACTCATTTAATGTTTGATTTATGTTAACTATCCATCACATGACTATAAGCATATGTTTAAACGTGTGTGTGTGAGTCTGGAATCTGGAATGGATTTTTCCGTCTGTCATCACTCCCTGTTTTCCCGGACAGTTTTCCTCAGACCATCTTAAAATCCCCAAATCAATAATTTAAGCTTAACCTTGTTCACCGCTAGAAGTGAAAAGCTGCTGACTTATTCATGACAGGAACCCCCCCCCCCCCACACACACACACACACACCGCAAAGAAAGGAAGAAGATGGGGAGTGGGGGAGGGGGTTATGAGACGGTGAAAACAAGGAAAATCAATAGCAGGATTTGAGATAGAGGTGAACTACCACCGCAGACATCTGCTACCCTGAGCCCGACTGTGCCAGCCGACTGGGGGACGGCACACATGACACAATCACATCAATGTGATGCCATACACACTTAAGGAGCAATAATCTGAGCTGATTTTGTGCAGACACAAAGCAACACATATTGTCACAGTCATGCTCTCTTCTCTAGCCTCACTTCAGAACAAGTTGCAGCTTGCCCTCTCCCCTCCCAGCAGAGCATCATTAGGACCGCAGCAGCATCCCTGCCGTTACCATGGCAATACTGGTCCACGGGCATCTCTCAGCTGGAGGGGTGTGTTCATGCTCCTGCATTAGGATGTTCCACAGAGACACACACACACACACACACACACACACACACTAGTATGCAGTGCATTTGCCAGATAAGACCAGCCGATTCAACACACCCGTTTTAAACCCATTATGTGTGTGTGGAACTGACAGTCGACTTAATTTCATGCAACAGAAAGAATCATTTTAGTTTTTCCAGATGACATGAATAATTTTAATTATAGTAACTTTTGCTCTCACATTTAAGTGATATAATATAATATGTTTTTCTGACAACAAAAATTTTACTAAAATTATTCGTTTGCCCTCAGATTCTAGTGATTATAATATAATATAATAAAATTAATATTTCCTGAAAAAAAAAATAGAACTAAAATTATTCTTTTGCATTCATATTCGAATATAATATAATATAATATAATATAATATAATATAATATAATATAATAGTTGTATGGCACTTTATTGCTTCATGGTAGTTTTTGTAATACTGTTTATAACGCTTAACTGGTAAAAATAACTGCAACGCAATTTTATGTTGAGATAAAATTAAATAAAAAATAAAAAAAATAATAATATTAAAAGAAAAGTTTTTCATGATTTAATTATATTGGGTTGCCCCGATATAATATAATATAATATAATATAATATAATATAATATAATATAATATAATATAATATAATATAATATAATATATATGGGTTGTTTCAACCTAAATTTGGGTCAAATATGGACAAACTTAAATGTTGGGTTAAAAATGTCATTAAAATATTACAGTTGAAAGTGAAAGTTGAAGTTGGGTTAAAATTTTAAATGACATTTTTAACCCAACATTTGGGTTTGTCCATATTTGACCCAAATTTGGGTTAAAACAGCCCAGCATTGTTTAGAGAGTGTATGAAGAGTTCAGATGCAAAAGCCTCTAAATGCCATTTGAAATTTTCTTCTAAAATTATCATTTTTATCAAGCTTGTGTATTTAAGTTCAGTAATTTCACTTGAATGGCAATGAAGATTACCTATTAATTGTCATTTAAGTGAAATCACTGAACTTAAATACACAAGCTTGATAAAAATGGTCATTTTAGAAGAAAATTTCAAATGGCATTTAGAGGCTTTTGCATCTGAACTCTTCATATATATATATATATATATATATATATATATATATGTATGTGTGTGTGTGTGTATTTCATGAGAGAAATGAAACTGCTATTGAAGTTCAATATAAACCTTTGTGCCACCATTTAACTTTAGAGAGACAAAACGATCCCAGCCCAGACAAACCGGTGTCAGCATGAAAGCATGTAACGTCCCCAGAAATGTGGTCAAGTAGCCGACTGTCACTGTTCAGTGGCTGACACAAGTAGGTCATTTTCATTTGAGCATGACGTGTGTGTGTGTGTGTGTGTGTGCAAGTCAATGTCTATTAGTCAGTTTGAGTGCAAGCTTCATTCTTGAGTTGTCTTGTCACAGCTCGGCCCAGGAAGAGGCTCAAACTCATTTACAGATGTAAAGTACATCAACACTGAGAGCAGAACGTACTGTACACCATATGTATTTGACTTTGAAATATAAATGAGACTGCTCGATGAAAAAGCTCTGAGTTTAAGAGGTGACTTTACCCTTACGCAACCATATACAGGATATACAGGCATATCGCACTGTTGTCATGGCAACCAAAAATTCCCATAAAATGCATAGGGGAGCATGGAGCATCTAAAATGGCTGAGCTGCCATAATTCATAATTCACTGCTCTTTTGGAGATTCATCTGCTAATGTTCTGGAAATGCTCAAATTACGACTGTGACAAAAGTGAAAGCCGTAGAAACAACAATAGCGTTTAGCTCAGCCAATGATCATTCCAGGACTTGATGCACCGTGGCAAACGTGTTTTACATATTTGCCACACATATGGAGAAAACATTTTGCACAAGTCCTTATGTGTGGAAAAGCCTTATGATGACCAAGACAAATATTCCTTCAGGGAAGGTGATCAAAATACTTGATTTTCTGCACATAACTGCATAAAGATCCTTGTTGCAAAGAAAATGGGTTTCTGGGAAACTGTGTTAAGGGCTGCAAATTTTCGACATAAGGAGTAGTTCACTTTTGCTGATAATTTACTCACCCCCGTGTCATCCAAGATGTCCATGTCTTTCTTTCTTCAGACGAAAAGAAATTAAGGTTTTTGATGAAAACATTCCAGGATTTTGTCCATATAATGGACTTCAATGGGGACCAAACGGTTCAAGGTCCAGTGCAATGACTGATATAAACCATTGAGACCTTTTTTTTTTCCTAAAATAATTGAATGTATGCTACCTTTTGAACTCTTGCCATGAAAGCAAACTGAGGTTTCTTTCTACCCTTCTTTCATGACTTTTCATGTTCATCACAATTTCAAAATAAAGGTCTAAAGACGCCTTAGGAGTATGAAAATATTCATGTTGCAAATTGATAAATCCAAAAAAAAACAAAAAAAAAAAAAAATCCATCACCACTAGAGATTTTAAGCTTTCAAAATGATATACAGTATAGTATGCCAAGATTAGTTTAGGTTTAGTATAGGATAATACAGTATTAAAAATGTATTGGATTTGGGCTCGTGACAATTAAGAGTCCACCATTGATTTGTATGAGTATGAATGAACCTCATCATCAAGCATGGAAATGCATAACATTTCCTTGGGAGAACGATGACTGAAGGCTTATTCCTCAAGATTATAGAAAATCTGATAAATTCAGTCGAATTGAGGTTTTTACCAATATGATCATCATCAGCCAAGACAAAGTTCTCAGCATATCCAGATATCTACAGCGAAAACTCGAGCTCTTCCTGGATTAAAATACCAGTTTCAGGGACATGCCAAAAAAAATAAAAATCTTGAATTGGTAAGGCTTTAGAGACTGTCTATGAGGCATATGAATCATAAGCACATCTCTGTAAAATCCTGTAATCAGGAGCAGCCGGTTTATAAAGTGTGTTTGAAGAAGGAATCTGAGCAACATGACTCTAGATGGTACATTGGCAAACAGATCAACCACTCTACAGGCCCGAATAGACACGGGGAACTTAATTGTTTGTGACGACCACAAGTGAGGGGGGGGGGCATCTGAGTTATGTCGACCTTTGACCCGCAGCTAGAACATGGTGACATCATTCCCTCGGCTTGTTTAGTCATCGTTCTGTAAAACTAGAGCGGCTGAGAAGGGGTGGGAATACCCGAAACTATGTCTCCAGTCTGGGAATGTGTTGGGAGTATGTGGCGGTGTGTTAGCACTGGGAGGAGGTCGAGAAGCTGGGAAAATACCCTTATATAGTCATGGGGACAGCATGTCCATGTGCTGCTGCTTGAAAATGCTATTGGTATCAATAAATTGGGCAACCTCAGAGGAAATAGAAGCCACCTGCTGAGCTATCTGCTTTCATTACCACTTCAGTGCAAGAATTATTCGTAATTGCAGTGATTACACGGCCTCCACAAGGTTTTCCATTTTTGAGTTTCAGAGTAATAGGCTAGATTAGAAGGTAGAGATGGGACTCGGAGATGGGGATGCCAAAGTGGGGGAGAAAAATATCTCGGCCACTCTGTGGGATTCCTATTAAAGCTCGTTTCCACCACAGAAAATAACTTTCATTTGAATTTACATCTCGCAATTCTGAACTTAGTCTCAGAATTGCGAGATATAAAGTCAGAATTGCGATATAAAGTTAGAATTGAGTGATATAAAGTCAGAATTGCGTGATATAAAGTAAGAATTGCGTGATATAAAGTAAGAATTGCGTGATATAAAGTAAGAATTGCGTGATATAAAGTCAGAATTGCGAGATATAAAGACGGAATTGCGTGATATAAGGTCAGAATTGCGATATATAAAGTCAGAATTGCGAGATAAAGTCGCAATTGGGAGATATAAAGTCAGAATTGTGTGATATAAAGTCAGAATTGCGTGATATAAAGTCAGAATTGCGTGATATAAAGTCAGAATTGCGTGATATAAAGTCAGAATTGCGAGATATAAAGTCAGAATTGCGAGATATAAAGTCAGAATTGCGAGATATAAAGCCAGAATTGCGAGATATAAAGCCAGAATTGCGAGATATAAAGCCAGAATTGCGAGATATAAAGTCAGAATTGCGTGATATAAAGTCAGAATTGCGAGATATAAAGTCAGAATTGCGAGATATAAAGTCAGAATTGCGAGATATAAAGTCAGAATTGCGAGATATAAAGTCAGAATTGCGATATAAAGTCAGAATTGCGAGATATAGCGATATAAAGTCAGAATTGCGTGATATAAAGTCAGAATTGCGTGATATAAAGTCAGAATTGCGAGATATAAAGTCAGAATTGCGAGATATAAAGTCAGAATTGCGAGATATAAAGTCAGAATTGTGAGATATAAAGTCAGAATTGTGAGATATAAAGTCAGAATTGCGAGATATAAAGTCAGAATTGTGAGATATAAAGTCAGAATTGCGAGATATAAAGTCATAATTGTGAGATATAAAGTCAGAATTGCGAGATATAAAGTCAGAATTGCGATATAAAGTCAGAATTGTGAGATATAAAGTCATAATTGTGAGATATAAAGTCAGAATTGTGTGATATAAAGTCAGAATTGCGAGATATAAAGTCAGAATTGCGAGATATAAAGTCATAATTGTGAGATATAGTCAGAATTGTGAGATATAAAGTCATAATTGTGAGATATAAAGTCAGAATTGTGTGATATAAAGTCAGAATTGCGTGATATAAAGTCAGAATTGCGAGATATAAAGTCAGAATTGCGATATAAAGTCAGAATTGTGAGATATAAAGTCAGAATTGCGAGATATAAAGTCAGAATTGCGATATAAAGTCAGAATTGTGAGATATAAAGTCAGAATTGCGATATAAAGTCAGAATTGTGAGATATAAAGTCAGAATCGTGTGATATAAAGTCAGAGTTGCGAGATATAAAGTCAGATTTGTGAGATATAAAGTCAGAATTGCGAGATATAAAGTCAGAATTGTGTGATATAAAGTCAGAATTGCGATATAAAGTCAGAATTGTGTGATATAAAGTCAGAATTGCGAGATATAAAGTCATAATTGTGAGATATAAAGTCAGAATTGCGAGATATAGTCATAATTGTGAGATATAAAGTCAGAATTGCGAGATATAAAGTCAGAATTGCGATATAAAGTCAGAATTGTGAGATATAAAGTCATAATTGTGAGATATAAAGTCAGAATTGTGTGATATAAAGTCAGAATTGCGAGATATAAAGTCAGAATTGCGAGATATAAAGTCATAATTGTGAGATATAAAGTCAGAATTGCGAGATATAAAGTCAGAATTGCGATATAAAGTCAGAATTGTGAGATATAAAGTCAGAATTGCGAGATATAAAGTCAGAATTGCGATATAAAGTCAGAATTGTGAGATATAAAGTCAGAATTGCGATATAAAGTCAGAATTGTGAGATATAAAGTCAGAATTGTGAGATATAAAGTCAGAATCGTGTGATATAAAGTCAGAGTTGCGAGATATAAAGTCAGATTTGTGAGATATAAAGTCAGAATTGCGAGATATAAAGTCAGAATTGTGTGATATAAAGTCAGAATTGTGAGATATAAAGTCAGAATTGTGAGATATAAAGTCAGGATTACGTGATATAAAGTCAGAATTGCGAGATATAAAGTCAGAATTGCGATATAAAGTCAGAATTGTGAGATATAAAGTCAGAATTGCGATATAAAGTCAGAATTGTGAGATATAAAGTCAGAATCGTGTGATATAAAGTCAGAGTTGCGAGATATAAAGTCAGATTTGTGAGATATAAAGTCAGAATTGCGAGATATAAAGTCAGAATTGTGTGATATAAAGTCAGAATTGCGAGATATAAAGTCAGAATTGCGAGATATAAAGTCAGAATTGTGTGATATAAAGTCAGAATTGCGAGATATAAAGTCATAATTGTGAGATATAAAGTCAGAATTGCGAGATATAAAGTCATAATTGTGAGATATAAAGTCAGAATTGCGAGATATAAAGTCAGAATTGCGATATAAAGTCAGAATTGTGAGATATAAAGTCATAATTGTGAGATATAAAGTCAGAATTGTGTGATATAAAGTCAGAATTGCGAGATATAAAGTCAGAATTGCGAGATATAAAGTCATAATTGTGAGATATAAAGTCAGAATTGCGAGATATAAAGTCAGAATTGCGATATAAAGTCAGAATTGTGAGATATAAAGTCAGAATTGCGAGATATAAAGTCAGAATTGCGATATAAAGTCAGAATTGTGAGATATAAAGTCAGAATTGCGAGATATAAAGTCAGAATTGCGAGATATAAAGTCAGAATTGCGATATAAAGTCAGAATTGCGATATAAAGTCAGAATTGCGATATAAAGTCAGAATTGCGATATAAAGTCAGAATTGCGATATAAAATCAGAATTGCGTGATATAAAGTCAGAATTGCGAGATATAAAGTCAGAATTGCGTGATATAAAGTCAGAATTGCGATATAAAGTCAGAATTGCGAGATATAAAGTCAGAATTACGTGATATAAAGTCAGAATTGCAAGAAAGTTCTCTCGCAAATGTGTTTTCTGACTTTATATCATGCAATTGTGAGGAAAAAAATCTCAGAGTTGGGATATCAATTCCAGAAGTCAATTACCTTTTTTATTTTTCATTCTGTGGCGGAAACAAGCTTCCATAGATTCCAGTGACTGAAGCAATAATAATAATGGACATCTGACACACCCACACATATAACACGCATCCTGACATTGAGCCTATACTCTGAAAAATAAAGATCGGTTTTTGGCATCTATTGTTGCATGAACCTTTAACATCCATGGAAACTTTCCATTAGATTATTTAAATGTTCTTCACACTAAGAATTTTTTCTCTCCCAATATTACACAGCCTTAACTGAGTCTATTTATTTTTGCAATACATGTTCCTGATCTTACGGTACATGACTCATCAGTGCATATTAGTGCAAAAAAGACTTTTGCTCTCATTGAATATCCTGAAATCCCTCACAATACAGAAGTAAAATGTAAAAAATGTCAACTTTAAACACCTTAGCTCACACATAAATAACAGCATACAGAGATGCATTAATGCAGAAACGGGGTCACAGGGTCCTCATGGAGATCAGGTCACATCCCATCTCTGACTCAAACTCTGTCAGACATAAATACCCTCTCCAGCACTTAATGCTTACTCAAGCTCTCTACATTCAGAAACACTACACACACTGACTGTGCACGCATAAACAGTGTGTTACGCTTTTTAACAGCCGAGATGTTTCATGCCTACACACACACACACAGTCACATCCGTTTCATTCAGCTAAGGCATGAGTGATAACTAAAGAAAACTATTCGTCAAGAGTTTCTATAATTAGGGAACCCACGCCTCTTCAAACGGACGATTTTACAGGAAAATTGCATAGATTTGAAATAGAAAAAAAACAAAAAACGCTTGAAATCATTCATGTCAAGAGCCTTATGTAGAGTTATCCAAAGAGAAAGATGAAAATCTATACTTGGAGCAGTGTGGATTCGTCTAGGAAAAGTATAAAAACAGAAACCACAGAAAGATTTGAAAAAGAAAATGCACTTTAATCTGACTTAAGACATTAAAGAAAGATGTCAGTCGCTTGATGCCAAGTCTAATTGTGAGTCCGGGATAATTTAGGCGTAACTTCCACTGCATCCAATCACAGCTGACAAACTGGCATTGTCATTTAAATGAGGCTGCTTGTCTGCAGAAAAGAGCGTCCCACAATTCATTTAAACAAGTTGTGCGACTGCCACATGGACGGAAACACAAAGAAAGTGATTAAAGAGCGAGTTAATTCCATCCTCGGGGTACAGCTGCCCGTTTGTCTGCCGAAGTTAACGTCATTCCAGATCAAAATTATTTCTTCTTTCATAAGAATCATATCCGAGGTTATAAAACCCTTGTACACTTTAGAATACTTTTAAAAGTGCAAACTGAATGTTTAATTGTGTTCTATTTACAATGAAAATTATCATAGTTTAAATTTATAATTAAGCGATGTGTGTTCGCGTTTGGTTACGGTAGAAAGATGACGTCACAACAAATTTCACAATTCGACTCGATTTCGATTCACAAGCTTGCAATTCGATTCGATTTCGATTACGATTCGCTTCAATATCGATTCTAATATGAAGGTAATAATCAACTGTTTTGTAGCTATACAAACACTTAAATTACACTTTTATTTATTTTTATAATAAGAAGATTATATGAAATATAAACATTTAAATGGTGGCTGTCATAAAAACTTGCCAGATTTATTCAAATATGCATTAAATATTGAAGAACATTAAGATTATAATGCATATGTAATATGGTGTATATATTTAGCAAAATGCTCCTCTCTAGAGTTATTTTTTCTAGCTGACTAACGAGTTTATGTGGGTTTTCTGAGGTAAATATGACGATGACATTGATTACAAGCTGTTTAACTGACGTCTTTCCACGGTTGAAATGCTGATTGAGAGAATCAATGTGACATGATATGGATTTGGATAAGTTGTACTCTATCTTTAACACACTTTCAGATGCTCATTCATGTTTATTTGGCGCTGTGACTGGTATTATTAAGCCGGAAGAGAGATCAGCGCTGCTGCTTCTCCAGAGCGATCTCACGCCACAGCGACAAAACGCCATTTATGTTTTTGAATTTCTAAAGAAAATGGACGTAATTTGAAAATTGAGACTTTGTTTCATATCAATAATAACAAAGGACAAAGATTATTGCGATTTTTTGGATGCGCGCAGCCGCGATACAACGTCCCATTCATTCAAATGAAACAGGATGACTAATCGATTCTTGAGATTTAAGAATCGATATCGGTTCGTAAAAATGAGAATCGATTAATATCGAGAAATCGATATTTATTACCCAGCCTTAGTGCCCGCAGTTATGGAGATATAAATGTCTCATTCTAAGGTAATGAAAACATTACGGTTCAAGTTCTTTATATGGATGTCACATTGCATTTCTATCAATAGATCCTCAATTTTTACACATTGCACCTTTAATAGCAGGTGTAAACAGGGCTAAAGAAACGCAAATTCATTTTGGCATTGAGAGTCATATATTTAGACTTTTGCTATTGTGACAACCCCACATTTCATGTCCTTAGTGTGTTTTAGCCTCTCAGTTTAATCTGGCAGTAATTTCCTTTTGCCGTTCACCTCGAGTGTTTCTTCCCTCTGCTTCCTGTTGCTCTGGAGACAGCGTGACCGCTCTCCCGAACCGAAACGGACGGCTGAAATGTCCAGGATGTGTCCCGACCTTACCAACAGCAGATGGTCAGCTGTAAACAAGATTCGGGGACTGAATCGGCAAACAAAACCAAGCTGACGTGCTTGTCTTCAGGCTGTTGCCAAGAAGGCCGTCACAGAACTAATCTGAGGCTTCTCGTTTGCTTTGGAAAAGGCCCGCTTCACTTTACAATGGCTGGGCAAGGTTTCATATGAAATTATTGTGCAATTCCCCTCGGATAATCAAGTTTCAAGACACTAAAACACGTCCGTCCACGCAAGGCCACAAAATGCAATGTCCTGTTTCCAAGAACTCATAGCCCGTTTCATCCCATTACATGAATTGACACGGTCTTTGCTGCCGTGACGTAAGAGATTGATTCATTTATGAGATTTAATTTCTGCGGCGTACATCCAAACTGAATTTTTAGGATTAACAGCAGTCCCTTTGTGAAAAAGAACTACACTTCTAAAAAGAGTACTTGTAATGGAGATTGTTATTATTTTTTAAACATACTTAATTTCTAATGAGAGCATTTCATATAAAAAATTGACATAAATAGGATTCAGTGCATCTTTATCTTTAAATTAATAAATTACTTTTACTGTCATATACTTTAATGTCATTTCTACTTAAACTTGAATGTCATGTATTTAAATATGTATATGTATTATTTTGCACATGTGCAATTTTATACATTTTAAATATATTTACTTTAAAGTAGGGCTGTGCAAAAATTAATTGCGATTAATCGCATCCAAAATAAAAGTCTGTGTTTACATAATATATTTGTGTGTGCTGTATATAATTATTTTGCATATATAAATACCTATGCATGCATGTATATATTTAAGAATTATTTGTGCTTAAATTCTGTATATATATATAAATAAAAAATCTATATTATATAAATATAAATATTTTATATAACACATTTTCTTAAATATATACATGCATGTGTGTGTAGTTATATATACAAAATAATTATATACAGCACACACAAATATATTATGTAAACACAGACTTTTATTTTGGATGCGATTAATTGCAATTAATTTTTGCACAGCCCTAATTTAAATGCAATGTTGAATAACACTACTGTTAACATTGTTAAGTGCTTTACATGTGCTTTAGTATGTTAGTCACATACAATTAGGGTGCATACAATAAGTGTACGTCTTTAAAGCATGACAAAGATTATTAAAACAATGATTTAAAAAGTATTTTAAAGGAATGGTTCACTTAAAAATAAAATCTGTCATCATTTGCTCACCCTCAAACCTGTACGACAGTTGATGGACCCCATTGACTTCCATAGTAAAAAATACTATGTATTTAATGGGGTCATTAACTGACTGGTTACTGACATTCTTCAAAATATCTTTTGTATTATTCAGAAGAGAGAATTTTTATGTGAACTATTCCTTTAAAAGTAAAATTTGACATTACAAAGTGCACTTTTTAAAAGTCACGAATGTGTACACTTTAAGTACACTTAATTTCATTATTGTGCGTGCATTACTACACTTAAATTAAATCAAGCACACTTATTTTTCACAAGCACACTATATTTAAAAAAATCATCTCTTTCAAATATTTTTCATAAAACTCAACGGCATACAGTCCTTTACAAATTGTGCGTTAACACTTTACAATAAGGTTCATTAGTTGACATTAGTTAGTTAACATGTACTAAGAACGAACAATACTTCTTCAGCATTTATTAATCTTAGTTAATATTAATTCCAACATTTACTAAAATCAAAGGTTGCATTAGTTAGCATTAGTTAATGGACTGTGAACTACCATGAACACACAATGAACAGCTGTATTTATATTAACTAACATTAACAAAGATTAACAAACACTAACTAATGCATTGCTCATCGTTAGTTTATGTTAGTTAATGCATTTACTAATGTTAACTAATGAACCTTATTGTAAAGTGTTACCAATTGTGCACACTATTCCTGTTTCTGTTGGAAGAATATGCAAAACACATTTCATTCTGTATTATTATTATTATTACACACGAGGGAACGGCCAGTTGTCTCTGCATGGGAAGGTTAACAGTAAGTGAAATTCTCTAATTGCATGCTCTATCCCACATTTGGCCCGTGTCATGTGGTCATGATGTCACTGCACAAGCAGGCGCTTCAGTTTTGTGGTTACTGAGGTCATAGTCGCTTTCCATGTCGCCCATTTTATGCCTGCTGATGATGATGATGATGCTTCGACACTAATGCTAACAGCAGATTAGCATTCCATTTTGAGCTTTTTTCCTCATTCGATTCACAAGAGACAAGAACACATCTTGCTAATGGTTATTTCTGATTAGGACACTCGAATCTTTTCAGACATGCATTATAAACCCAGCTGGTCTTGGGGGAGACAGTTAGCTCCTTGAGCTGAAGTGCTCGCCGTGAATAATACCAGTGTTATTCATCTCAAGCAGAAGAATACGAGAGCTGTCTCGCAAGGTCAGAGCCATACAATCCGGCCAGTCACATTAACCTTTTGCTTTCCCTTCAGGCAATAGTTTCTCTCGGCTAGCTTTCAACAGACAATTGATGTTTTAAAGAAAGATTTCAGGCCAGTTCATCCCAAGAATGATAACTATGACGTGATAACATTCGGTTTATTATAAGCATTTACTGTGTCGTCTGCCACTTTAAATGCTCAAGCTTCGGTGGATTCTGATTGGCTGTCGATGATTTTAGGCTTCATCAGTAACTTTGTAGCAAGTAATTCCAACAATATTGTTACTCTGTCATTGTCGTGATAGAATTAGAATGATTATTGCAACTTTAGTTATATTTCTCAGTATACTCGGTGTGAACCAGTTCAACAAGATCCTGCTTCTGATGTTCATTTAAAGGGAAACTCCACCCAAAAATGTTCATTCTCTCATCATTCGCTCACCCTCATACCATTCCAGATGTGTGACTGACTTTCCTCAGATTCAAAAAAATAGATCTGCATATAATGCATGTGGATGTGACCCTCAAAGATTGTGCTGCAAAACCAACACGACAGTTATCCATGCAATGCCACTTGATGAATCAAAGTCTTTTGAAGCTAAAAATTATGATATTTGTAACTTTTTAAACAATACACTGTTGCTGTGTGAAGTGTGATGCTGCTATATCACGCAAGAAGTGATGTGGAAGCAGAGAAGACGCCACTTTTTAACCGTGATACTGTGGTGTTGGTTGTGAAAGCAACTTTAAAGGAGTAGTTCACTGATAATTTACTCTCCCCCGTGTCATCCAAGATGTCCGTGTCTTTCTTTCTTCAGTCGAAAAGAAATTAAGGTTTTTGATGAAAACATTCCAGGATTTTTCTCCATATAATGGACTTCAATGGGGTCCAAACGGTTCAAGGTACAAATGAGAGTTTCAGTGCAAACTGTTCTTTAAACAATTCCAGACGATGAATAAGAGTCTTATCTAGGACCCTTCGAGTCATGACTCGAAAAAAGATTTGTTCATTGAGAATCTTTTTCCGAGTCATTTGGTTCATTCAACGAACGAATTGACTCGGAAAAAGATTCGCTCATTTTGATGAACGAGTTCGAACAGGAGAGTCACGAACGCGCATCACAGAACAGAGCAAGGCGAGCATTTGAGCTTATAAAACTTAAACTTTGTTATTTATTTATTAAATGAGCGATCGTTTCGCTTGATAAGACCCTTATTCATCGTCTGGAATCGTTTAAAGCCCTTTGAACAGTTTGCACTGAAACTCTCCCATTGGTTCCCATTGAAGTCCATTATATGGAGAAAATCCTGGAATGTTTTCATCAAAAACCTTAATTTCTTTCCGACTGAAGAAAGAAAGACATGGACATCTTGGATGACACGGGGGTGAGGAAATTATCAGCAAATGTTTTTTCAAAAGTGAACTACTCCTTTAAGGAATCTATCCACTTGCATTATTGGTTTATTTTCAAACTCCAAAAAGTCTAGAAAGTCATATACATCTGGGATGATATGAGGGTGAGTAAATGATGATTTTTGGGTGGAATATCTCTTTAAAAGCAACTGAACCAAAGAGTCCACTTAGCTTGATGGCATTAAAAAAGTAGGATAATTCAACAGCACTCTTATCTAGCAGGACGCTAAATATAGAGTCACGTCTGCCTGACGATGGAGGCCACTATCATACGCACGACAGATTCATCGCACCTGGATGACGGAGGCTTCACACCCACATGGGATACTGGTTCCAGTTGTCATCCATGTTGTCATTTAGTGGGTGAAGTCAAGCTGCTCTGACGTGTCCCTTATTGAAGTGTAGAGCGGCGGCACCTGCTCTCCGCACACGCAATTAAACCCTTCAGCGGGAGAACCTGTTCACATCAGGGTTGCCAAGCACAAACACAACTTTTATGAATGTCCAGCCTGTTCTGATCCCAAGGCGTCATATACATTGACCCGTCGCAGTGATCATTTGTTCATGTTTTTAACTTTGAGTGAGCGTTGGGTAACCTGAATTGACGACAAAGGTCATTAAATATTAAAATAAGGGGAATAAGCATGCATAATATCAGCCAAACTCTTGTTCTATATAGAACCTTAAAAGGTTCTATCAGCGCTACGTATTTGGAACCCCTAAAAGGTTCTATACACTCTTAAAAAAAAGGGTTCCTCTGGGTTCTATATAGAACCCTGGGGTTCCGTACTTGGCCAATAGAACCTTTAACCAAAAAAAAATGGTTCTATATAGAACCATTTTGGAGTTCCATATATGAAGCGGGGGATGGAACCATTTCTGGTTCTAAATAGAACCGTTTCTTCTAAGAGTGCAATATGTACCGTATGGAACATCGAAGATGAGTAAATAATTAGGGCTGTGCAAAAGTTAATTGCGATTAATCGCATCCAAAATAAAAGTCTGTTTTACATAATATATTTGTGTGTGCTGTATATAATTATTTTGTATATATAAATACCTATGCATGCATGCATATATTTAAGAATTATTTGCTCTTAAATTCTGTATATATATAAATACATAATCTATATTATATAAATATAAATATTTTATATATGAATAACACATTTTCTTAAACATATACATGCATGTGTGTGTATTTATATATACAAAATAATTATATACAGCACACACAAATATATATGTAAACACAGACTTTTATTTTGGATGCGATTAATCGCAATTAACTTTTGCACAGCCCTATAAATAATGAAAATCATTTTTCAAAAAGCGAACTATCCCTTTAAGACAGAACACCAGAACATTTGAAGACAAGAGCAACTGGCTTATAATATCTTCAGAAGAACTCTTGTGTTCTCCTCCAGCAGGGCAGTTCATGCATCAGGAACTCGCAGAAACGCTGTGTTCTCCTCTTGGAGGAAGAAGGCGTGAGTGAAAGCCTCCAGAACGAGTCCCGGCTCCATATGGCTAGCGAGAGCTCCAAAGACGAGCTCTTGCAGAGTGACATTTAGCCAAGAAGTGCATGTGAAAGCATGACCACTGAACTTCTGTGCTGGACTCCAAATGCCAGTGTGTCCAGTTATTGTGCAGACGCTCAGCCGATGCAAAGAGAGTCGAACTGAAACGTATCGAGTGCAAACAGCCGCTGGAACCTGTGGCCAGACTATACAACGGCTGCTTGACATTTAAGCATGAAAGGTTAGGAAAACTTTATAAAATCACACTTGGCTGTTTTAAAAAAGTCAATTATTGCTGTAATGTTAACTACACATTTTGTTTCACAACTAAATAAAATGAGATCACATCATTTTAATTTTTGATTCAAAGTTCAAACCACTTTAACACCAGCTGGGTGCTGATCATCTCTCTCGTTAAATCAGAACGGTCAAACTGAAGCACACACACACACACACACACACACACACACACAATCACAGTGTTCACTTGTTGCTACTCCAGTTCCACTTAAAAAATAATAAAATAAAATAAAAACACGTTCCCAATCACACACTCCACCGCACGACACATTCGGCAAATGCTAAATACTGGATGCTTAACATGGGCAGCCATTCTTGCAGTAATTGTGTTAGTGTTTATTAATCTAATGTGGACATTGTTTTGTTTCGGTTTGGTTGTTTCAGTGGGTGTGTGTATATACGGCATGAAGGAGATAGAAGAAAGTGAAATCAAAATCAATATTTCTTATTTTTTATGGAATTGCAGAATTTATTATAAAAACATGATTAATAGCGAAATAGCAAATTAAAAAAATATATATTTTATGCTTGTGCATACAATACTGTGATGCCTAAACTCACTTGTATTAACAATCAATAAAAACTTTATAAAAATTTTAAATTTTATATAAAAATTTGTATAAAATTTTAATTAATAAAAAACGAAATTTAAATTAATAAAAACGAAATTTAAGTGAAAAAAAAAACGAAATTTAATTTAATACAAACTAAATTTAAATTAAAAAAACGAAATTTAAATTAATAAAAACGAAATGTAAATAAATAAAACATAAAAACTAAATTTAAATAAATAAAAATGATAATAATAAAAAACAAATAACTTAAATATAGAAAAACAAAAGTTAAATAAAGAAAAACGAATAACGCAGGTTACAGTATTATGAAGCATGCAGTCTGCAGGACTTTTGCACTAACCAGGCCATCTGGACCTTTCACACACACACACACACACACACCGTACGGCCAGAACTCCACAAGCCTGCCTTCAGCTTCAATGCTTGATAAAACATTTTCTACACCAAAGACTTAACATCCCCCTTTAAATACTTTAGTCAGTTCAAGAATAATTAATGCAATTTTATATTATTTAGTAGGGCTGTGAAATGATTAATCGCATCCAACATAAAAGTTTGTGTTTATATAATATATGAGTGAGTATATAATTATTTTGTATATATAAAAACACACACATGCATGTATATATTTAATCAATATTTGCATGTATGTATGTACTTTATATAAATTTATACAAAATTAATATAAATATTTGATATACTAATGCATGTATATTAATGCATGTGTGTATTTATACAAAATAATTATACACACTACACATTATACTTTTATTTTGCATGCGATTAATCGTTTTACAGCCCTCAATTAACGCTAGGTTTACTTCAAAATATTTAAGTAAATATAGTCTGGGTTTACTTCAAAATATTTAAGTAAATATAGTCTGTTTTCAAGATGCTTGAATATTTCAATTGGGAAACAATACTCCTAAAAACCTTTCAGGAGTGTAAATGACAGGATCAATGGCAAGAGTTGAGCTTTCATCAGCCTCTCAAACGTCACTGCATTCGCTGGCCTGCGATCTTTTCACTCGTCGCTCTGAAAGGACCATCTGTGTGGACAGTGCCTGTCCAGATGTCCACTAGTGAGTGGGCTGATGCCACATCAGCAGGGGTCATTTCCACTTCACCAAAGAAACATCACTGGGAAACAAAGAGGTGGAACTAGCAGATGCAGCAGGAACAACAAAGAAGCTTCAGTCAACCCACTGCCGACTCTAACTACATCAATCCAGCTCTGAGCACATCTGTCGACTAACTACATTAACGTTTTACAATCACCTCGGAGAAACACGGAACAATCCCCACAGGAGGTTTGATGAAGTCACACATCATAAAGCTCTTAGATTGGCTGGCTGCTTTGCTGTTGTGTGGCCCACAAATTAAGGGCCTCGTAAAATCCGAGCGTGCAAATTTCAATGAATGATTGAGCAAATTGTTGAGTGCTGGAGGTCTGTTTTCTTCTTACAGTTATTGACTGAATCATATCTAACTCCTTGTGACCATGATAATATGATTAAAATCACCAAAAAACATGATTCATCTCTAAACGCAAGACCGTGGGTGGCTCTCCGTTTGTATTTCCCTTAGAAGATGACGGGAAATAGCCAAGACAAATCCTTTAGGGGTTCGTTAGATGAAAACTCTGTCATTAATTAGATAATTACTAACCCTCGTGTCCTTCCAAACCCATAAGACTTTCGTTCATCTTTGAAACACAATCTGCTTTCTGTCCCTCCATTGATTGACCGCTTCAAAAAGTTCGTGAAGAGATTGTAAAAAGTGGTGTAGTCCACTTATGATGAACAGATTTAATTTAGGCTTTTATTTATGAGTGTCAATAAAGTATATTTAACTATAAATGCTTTATACATTCAGCAATACACAGAAGTAATTACATGCACTAAATATGCACTACTTAAGTGGGTAAAAAAAAGTCACTACAATTCAGCTAAAAGCATTTAAAGTACGATAAATTATTTAATTACAATTAAGTGTCTGAAACATTACATTCAGATCGCACTGAAAGGGGTACTTCACCTCTGGAAAGGTGAATGTGTATTTAAAATGGGTCATTTATGTAGAAGAAATTTGAATTTGGAGCTTTCTAGGCTGAGAAAAGGCAGAAAATGTATTTTTGGCTTATGTGGATGAAAGACAACAACTCCCAGAATGCACTTGCTTCGCTGCCCTAGGAGGCCACGCCTACCGCTAACAGAGCACAGTCGTTAAACAACAAGTCTAGGCTATTAGTGATGAGTCTGCCCGAAAATGTGTTTCAAGATCGCCCAAAATGTCCGGGATTGGGCTTTTGCGTTCTACAGTCGCCGTTCATCATGTTTTATTGCTGTAATTAGGGTTGCCGCGGTGAGGAAAATTTCCCACCGGTTAATCGACGTGTGACAACACCGGTAATCCCGGTGTCACCGTGGAGGGCAGGGCGGGGGGGTTAAATAGCTTTTAAATGCGTGCGCGTTATACTTTCACTTTCGAAATAAGCGTCAATTGCTTGAATGGACAAAAAAAACAACTCGCTGATAATAAAACTTTTATTTATAGACTTTTATTAGCATAACGAACGAATAAAAATAACCCCATGCATAGGCTGAAAAAAGTGAAAATCGGCAAAATGTGGGCCCAAACAAATAAGAACCATAAAACGTTTATTAACGAATAAGAAAATAAAATAGGCCTAAATAAATTACACAAAGTTTAAATGAGATAAAACCAATTAAAAAGAGACGAATATAAAATAAAAACTTCAAAACGGACCTTAGCCTACATAAATGACATACTTTCACTTTCGAAATAAGCGTCAATTGCAATTCAGCGTCAATTGCTGGAATGAAAAAAAAAAAAAAAAAAAAAAAAACTCGCTGACAATAAACTTTTATTTAGACAGCACTTTTATTAGAATAATAAACGAATAAAATATAGACAGAACTTTTATTAGCATAACGAACGAATAAAAATAACCCCATGCATAGGCTGAAAAAAGTGAAAATCGGCAAACTGTGGGCCCAAAAAAAATAAAATAAAACGTTTATTAACGAATAAGAAAACAAAATAGGCCTAAATAAATTAAACAAAGTTTAAATAAGATAAAACCAAATAAAAAGAGACGAATATAAAATAAAAACTTTAAAAAGGACCTTAGCCTACATAAATGACAGCACTCTAAAAAAAAAGTAAAACACTATAAATTGGCATTTATTAACATTAATATATATTGGCCAAAATATTGCCAAACAGGCGCTTTTGCATTGCGTTTTGACACCAAATCTTCCGCCATTATCTTTCTTTTCTGTAATTTGACTCGTTCTCGTCTCCACACGTGCTAAATGGAATCCTGATGCTTGCTGATCTGTGACGTGACGGCACGCGTTGCGCAGTTCATTTTTAATTATAATGCTCTCTTCAGAACTAAATAATTGAAAATTATTATTTTTAATTAATTCAAATAAATATTTTAGCAAAAACGAATACTTTAAAAAAAAAAGTCAAGACATCGCGGTGTCACGGTGGGAAAGTGATGTCACCGGTGATGGGGCTTAAAACCGGTAACACCGTCAACACCGTCTATCGCGGCAAGCCTACTGTAATACTGTAAAATCAACATTTAAAAGCAAATCAGAGCATATTTTTCATCCTGATGTGAATAATGTGAACTTTTCAGAGGTTAGCCAACCAAAAAAGAGCTATTTTACCTTGAAAAAGTTTTAAAAGGTATAGTGCCGATACAGAAAATTCTGGTGCAACCAATCTTTTTCCAGCAAGTGGAAATAAAAAGCTACAAAAGTGAAACTTGAGTAATAGCATATCCACTGGTCCTCTATGGATCTCAATGGAAACCGCACAGCCCAAATGGCAAACAAACACGATTTGTACCACCATTTCACACTGAATATTGACTAGCCATCTGTCAGAGGGAGAAAACAACATGTTGAAGCCACAGATGACTTGGCTAGTGGTAACAGCCCATGTGTACTACCCAGCTATTAGGAAAAACAGGATGCAATGCATATGGATTGCATTGGTGAAAACAGTCTTTCTGCTGAATATATAAGGGATCCGAGTTAATAAAGAGCCAAGGATGGTCGTTGATGCTAGTGTGCGAGTCAGCAGACTGCTTCTACTAGGGCTTGACACAGATTTGTTTCTTGGTCACCAGCACACTATAAGCAGAGGGAGTTTTGTCCCAAAAATTGCCACCGTGCTTCCTAAGGACCTCTCGCTAATTCTGGAAGTGTGCAAAGCTTCCATGAGCTTTAAAGTGGATTAAGAGAGAGTTTTGCAGGATTAGAGCACTGCAAGTATATCATCGAGTGCACTAATAAAGTCAATGCTATACCACAGCGTCACGGAGATGTTTGCCAACTATACGATTTTTTTTTTGACACAATAAAGTCATTTTCTCATCTTAAAGGAGTAGTTCACTTTTCAAAAAACTTTTGCTGATAATACTCACCCCCGTGTCATCCAAGATGTCCATGTCTTTCTTTCCTCAGTTGAAAAGAAATTAAGGTTTTTGATGAAAACATTCCAGGATTTTCTCCATATAATGGACTTCAATGGGGACCAAACGGTTCACGCCAAACTGTTCAAAGGGCTTTAAACGATTCCAGACGATGAATCATTTAAAATCTTGAAAATCTTTTCCAGAGTCAACTCGTTCATTTTGTTCGTTGAATGAACCAAATGACTCGGAAAACGATTCGTTCATTTTGATGAACAGGAGAGTCACGAATGCGCATCACAGAACAGAGCAAGGCGAGCATTTGAGCTTATAAAACTTAAACTTTGTTATTTATTTATTTATTAAATGAGCGATCGTTTCGCTTGATAAGACCCTTATTCATCGTCTGGAATCGTTTAAAGCCCTTTGAACAGTTTGCAGTGAACCGTTTTGGTCCCCATTGAAGTCCATTATATGGAGAAAATCCTGGAATGTTTTCATCAAAAACCTTAATTTCTTTTCGACTGAAGAAAGAAAGACATGGACATCTTGGATGACACGGGGGCGAGGAAATGATCAGTAAAAGTGTTTTTTTGAAGTGAACTACTCCTTATAATATAATAAGAGTGAATGTTTTCGGACACTTAATTGCATCATGTTGATTGTAATTAAATAAATGCAATTGGATTTAGGTGCATCATGATGAACAGATTCTTATTTATAAACTCCAACAGCCTATGGAAAAACCCTAGTGAAGTACTGTACACTACAAGTGCACATCAATACAATTAAGTGCACTTCTTTCTTCACAGGGAATGACATGAGGGGGAGTAAATGATGACAGAGCTTCGTTTCTGTGCGTGGGAAGGTTCCCTTTTTAGATAATATGACATCCCTCACATAACACACAGCATCTAAACGGACTCCGGTCTGTTTGGTTTTGTGTGTCATTTGCTTGTATAACCCTTGGAAAACTCAACACGACATTGAGATACACCGAGGTTATACCAGTAACAACTGAAAGTCAAATTAGCTATGACACTGCCTTCGAGTCGAGTGTGCACGGGGAATCTGTGAGTGACATTCCCTCCCGACTCCTGACAGACACGTGTATATACATGGTATACATTAACACAAAAAGCATAGCTGTGAGCAAGTGCTGGGCCTGGAAAAGCACTAAAAAAAAGAGTGAAAATGAAAATAAATGTGTGACTGGAAACAGAAAGAGAGACAGGCAGAGATGGTGAATGAGAGAGAGAGAGAGAAACAGGTGGGAAACAGGACTTACTCTTTATACGTCTGCCAACCAAGACTATTCATCAAAACCCCTTTGCTTACAGTATTACCAAATCCTCAGCGCTTCAGATCAAGATGATTCGTCTATTTTGAAGATCTGATGATTTGTACTCCAAGAATGGTGGAACTTTATCATAATACTAGATATACAGTAGTGTCTGGTGTTGGCAAGGATTTCTACTATTATTGTTGGGATTCATCTAAAAATAACTGATAGTTATTGCAATGAAGGGCAAATCACTTTTCCGTTTGAGTTGGTTTGAGTCCAGAAGTTTTAGTTTCAATCTTAATCAAAGAAGTTGTTGCATCACTGTGAAATACTCCAACACTCTCAGAAAAAAAGGTACAAAAGCTGTCACTAGGGTTGTACCTTTTCAAAAGGTAAACTTTTGGCCATTTTAGGTGCTAATATGTTTACTTAGGTACTAATATGTCCATTTTAGGTCCTAATATGTCCATTTCAGGAGCTAATATGTACATTTTAGGTGCTAAGTACATTTAGGTGCTAATATGTATACTTAGGTGCTAATATGTACATTTTAGGTGCTAATATGTAAATATTAGGTGCTAATATGTATACTTAGGTACTAATATATACATTTTAAGTGCTAATATGTCCATTTTAGGTGCTAATATGTACATTTTAGGTGCTAATATGTACATTTTAGGTGCTAATATGTTTACTTAGGTGCTATGTCCATTTTAGGTCCTTATATATACATTAGGTGCTAATATGTTTACTTAGGTATTGATATGTACATTTTAGGTGCTAATATGTACATTTTAGGTGCTAATATGTTTACTTAGGTGCTATGTCCATTTTAGGTCCTTATATATACATTAGGTGCTAATATGTTTACTTAGGTACTAATATGTACATTTTAGGTGCTGATATGTACATTTTAGGTGTTAATATGTCCATTTTAGGTGCTAATATGTCCATTTTAGGTGCTAATATGTATACTTAGGTACAAATATGTACTTTTTAGGTGCTGATATGTAAATTTTAGGTGCTAATATGTCCATTTTAGGTGCTAATATGTCCATTTTAGGTGCTAATATGTATACTTAGGTACAAATATGTACTTTTTAGGTGCTGATATGTAAATTTTAGTTGCTAATATGTCCATTTTAGGTGCTAATATGTCCATTTTAGGTGCTAATATGTCCATTTTAGGTGCTAATATGTATACTTGGGTACAAATATGTACTTTTTAGGTGCTGATATGTAAATTTTAGGTGCTAATATGTCCATTTTAGGTCCTAATATGTACATTTAGGTGCTAATATGTACATTTTAGGTGCTAATATGTTTACATAGGTACTAATATGTCCATTTTAGGTGCTAATATGTATACTTAGGTACTAATATGTACATTTTAGGTACTAATATGTACATTTTAGGTGCTAATATGTACATTTTAGGTGCTAATATGTATACTTAGGTACTAATGTGTACCACTAAGGTACCAATATGCAGCCTTTGGGTACAAAAGTGTACCTTTTGAAAAGGTACAGCCCCAGTGACAGCTTTTGTACCTTTTTTTCTGAGAGTGAATAAAAGCCCAATCAATAACCCGTATTTGAGCTCAACTGCAGTACTATGATGTTCATGTGTTTCTGGGGTACTGAAATCTCAGAAATATGTCACCAGTGCCGTCACCGGGGGTCTGAGATATTCGCACTCCATTCTGTCCAACACTGTGCTGTGATCACGGGCCAGCGCTGATGCCATTCTTGTGAAACTGGGGCAAATCCTGTTATCCACGCAAAACACCCACAGAAGCTTCCAGACCGTTCTCGAGGGGAAATGAATCTGGATGGACTTGACTTCTAATCTGAGGCCCTGTAGGTTCAAAAACTGGGATAAAACGAAAGCGAAACATCCTTATATTTCAGGACTGGATTATTTATGGGGTTTCTCGTCACAAGTGGGATTTGTTATACATCAATCGGTTCTTTGTTGGTTTGCTGTGTCTCTAAATGACTGATTTCAGAGGGGGGGAAAGCATGGACAAAAACATGCAACAAAAATATCACCATGATTATATAAAAATGGGTTTGCTTGTCAGGCTGTAAAATTCAAGGCAAAATCAGTCTGTTTTAAAGTACAGGTCAGGACATGTCCAGGTCAATCCTTGGTTATTTTTATCATTAGGTACACTTTAATCTCGAAGGGTGATCAGAGATTGGATCCTGATTTTAAAAAAAAGTGCAACATCCCTCTTCCGTTTTCAATTACAGTCCCAGTCGTTTCATGGCTAAATTTAGCGGGGACCGTTATCTAGACTCCTGTAGCCGCATCAATCACGGATCTTCACTCTCGGAATGAAGGAACGATATCCACTGTGGCGTTTTTTTTCTCAGACAAGGAAAGGCATCGACATTGGCAGACCTTCTAAAAAATAAAAATCCAGCTGGCTTTGGTAAAAATGTGAACAAAAGAATTAGTAATTTATTGAGCCCATTGAGGAAGTCCCGACTTACATAACCTTACACAGACTCATTGTGTCACCAAAAGGAAGGTTAGCAATCTCATTTTTTGAAAAACCTGTCTCCTGTTATCCCTTTGAAAACTGACACAAAGTACCCATCTATTTTTTGTGCGGATCTAACGCTGGCTCGGTTTCTGGCTCCGCAGGACAGAGGAATGCATTTATCAAAAAAATGCCCTCTCGGTGCAGCAGATTAGTAAAAAAACTCATTCACTTTGGCATGGAAGCTTGAAATTTGGTACAGATACTCTCTAAGGGACACTATTGTGGAAAAAAGCGTTGGCCACTCAAAAATTCAATATGGCAGCCAATTTTCAAGATGGCCGCCATTGCTATTAAACAGAGCCCGACCGATAAAGGATTTTGAAGGCCGATACAAATATTTTTTGGTTTTAAAATCCGATATATCGGCCGATATTTTTTAAATTTTTTATTTCAGAAAGGCGCAACAAAACATTAACAGATTTCCCCAACATTAGTTATTTGTAGTTATTTATGAGTTTTAACCAAAATAATATGATAATGCATTTTAAAAAGAAACTTTCTTTATCGTCACAACAGAACAGACTGATGATAGTGTGGCATTAGCTAGCTTTATGGTAAGCTAGTCTATGATGAACCATAATTTAGCAATGGATTACGTCATACTGCAAATTGTAAAACATACATTTTCAATATAACTGGCCAAGGAAACTTCCGCCGGCCACAAATTTTGTCTTGCTTATTTGAGTTTAGAGAACTGATGGGGATGTTCTTTTAATTGTTATTCTGACCAACTCAACGAGTGTTGCCAACAGGAACGGTGTAGAGCGCCCTCTGGTGGACAAACTACACAACACTCATGACATGGTTGAAGCGTGTTTCGTCCGTTTTTATTTTATTTTTGAAATATTCATTTATCGGCCATTATAACTGCCGATACCAATAGTTTGGAAAATGTCCAATATCGGCCGGCCGATATATCGGTCTGGCTCGCTCTACTATTAAATGCTTATTATCTCAATTATTCAAACAGTGATCCAAGCATATTTGATACAAAAACTCTCTAAAGAACATGTTATTGGAAAAAAAGGAAGATAGGGTGCAAGAAAAATCCAAAAATACTTTGCATTGTGTACATTTATGACGTCTGATATGTTCTTGGCCATTTCTAACACAAGTCCAATTGGCATTCTTTGGGACACACCAGTTTGTAACATGACCGAGAATGGCAAACATAGGTGGAATGTGCCGAGCTCCTTTCCGACTGATTGATGCCTGCAGGGTATTAAAATTCCACTGCGGCAATCCGGTTGCCCCCACCACAGCAGAAAGCAGACCGCTGGCCAGGAGTGACGTGGCCTGGTGCAGTTTCATCTCCCAGCTAAAGGCCTTTAGTATTGCCACCAAAAGATTCATCCATTGACTGGACACTGGGTGGGTGATCCGATGAGGTTGTACCCGGTACAAGAGACAGAACAAACAGTGATGAATTAGGCTGGGTAGATTTGGATATACTGTCTGGGCGTAGTCGGTTTTTATATCCGGCCAGAAAGAACAGATCAGAGCGGTGTCTCTATGGCCTGGCATTAAAGCGGCGGTACCCATCAATCCCCCTCACGCCCCCTCTGCCCCATCAGTTTAAGCAGTGTGCTTACCACAGCAAAACGCTAAGACCTACAATCATTCTTATATCCACACACTCTTAGCTTCCAAATCTCTTAAAATGTCTTCATAATCAGCAGGAAGGACAACATCCACAGGAATGGAAACACAAAAACAATCGATGTCCAGCTGCAGAAACACTATTGCTTCTGAGACACTGCTTTAAAGAAGCAATTGTGAGTATTTTATTGATGCAGCCGGCGCCATAACTGCAGATCTGTTGATCAGAGCTGTAAATAATCGAAGAATACTGGGACTGTGATGATGATGATGATGAAGACACTAAAACAATAATACTAGCAACTTTCAGCCATATATAGGCTTTTCTATGAGTTTACAACTGTTTTTCTCCCATAATTGATGATAATAACAAATGTTTCTTGAGAATCAAATCATCATTTTTGAATGATTTCTGAAAAAATCATGACTGGAGTAATGGTGCTGATTGAAATTTTAGCTTTGAAATCATAGGAATAAACACGCGTTTCAAACTTTGGTATTGTTTCACAAATTTATTGTATTTTTGATTAAATAAATGAATGAGCAGCATAAGAAACTTCTTTCAAAAATGACCACAACCTTGAACAGTGTGTATTATGTATATAGAAATGCTATTTATTTGTTATAGGGCTCAATTTAGAATTGAATAGTGTAATATTATATATATATATATATATATATATATATATATATATATAAAGAGTTCAGATGCAAAAGCCTCTAAGTGCCATTTGAAATTTTCTTCTAGAATGATCATTTTTATCAAGCTTGTATATTTAAGTTGTATATTTAAGTATATATATATTAGAGCCTGACCGATAAAGGATTTTGAAGGCCGATACCGATACAAAAATATTTTTGGGTTTTAAAATCCGATATATCGGCCGATATTTTTTTTTATTATTAAATATTGTTGGATTTCACACACGTGTAAAAGAAAAGCTAACTTTTCTGCACAAGATACGTTTGATACTTTTTCTCCATGTCTAAATGTTCACTCCTCGCAAGTATAACTTACTTTTACAATGCAGGGACTGTAACTAGAGATATTCTAGTTATAAATACAGTAATCATTACTTTATTTAGGCAGAAAAAGTTAATTGTGGTTTCCAAGCTCATTAATGTTAACGTTAGCGGTCTTCCACTGATGATAGTGGCGTTAGCTAGCTTTGTGGTTAGCTAGTCCATAATTTAGCAATGGATAACGTCATACTGCAAAGTGTAAAACATACATTTTCAATATAACAGGCCAAGGAGAGATGATTGAAGCGCGTTTCATCCGTTTTTATTTTATTTTTTAAATATTCATTTATCGGCCGTTATAACTGCCGATACCGATATTATGGAAAATGCCTAATATCGGCCGATAATATCGGCCTGGCTCTAATATATATATATATATATACACACACATCACATCACACAGCGCAATAAAAACAACTACTCAATCATACCTGTTCATCGTGTAGTTTCAGTGCTATCTTGCGGCCATCTACAAATTCCTTACAATCGCAGACAAATATACTTATTTGAGATTTATTATACTTCATACAACCCTTAGTTCTGCTTCTCAAATCAGTTTGGCTGAGAGCCTTTTCCAACCAAAACATAACACGGAAAGCATTTCCCCATTTTAATCACTCGACTCATGCACAGTCATATCTCTGTGACATTTAACTTCTGGTTTCAGCTCACTTGATCAATCGCTTCAGCGGAGGCTTTCTGACTGCGATTCAGCATTTGTCCTGCCGGCTGTGGCCCCATTTCCATAATCCCCCGTCACAGAATATCTCCTATTTCTCTCAAATTTAAAATCAAAGACCAAAACTAGTAGTACAGATCACATGAGGTAAAGCCGTTGAACGATCCTGGAATTAATTGTTTTTTTAAAGCCTGCCTGATCTGAAGGCAGGCTTTATGATTATAATTTGGTTATAATTTTGATTATAAAATTATTATCCCATTTGATTATAATTTGGGTGAAATGACATAAAAAGGGTTCTCAAAAGCATCTAAATGTTAATAAGGACTAGGCTAATTCCCCCGGAAGCTCCAAAGAACCTGACCTAAATGGTAAAATTACTCGTATGCATTTTGCGTGTTTTTCTTTAAACTGTGTCATTCATTCCTGCATATGTGGGGACTTGTGTAAATCTGTCCTTAATTCTCTGGGATTGATACAGATTACAGTGTTGAGGGATTTGGACTTGTTTCAATGGCAGGTGTCGAAGCCAACAGGTAGTGTGTGAGTGTCCAAAACCGCCCAGCTGACTGCCATTGGTCTAAATATACTGATGCACTGATTCCCAATGTTATGGTTGTTATCTTGTCCCTGCAGGCTGGGAGCCCGTCTGGCCGACTGCTTGTTTGAATACCCAGCCGGCCTGCCAAAACGTGCCCTTTAGACAAATCGTGCCCTCGACATGGTGAGCAAGTCCAAGACCTTGATTTACTGAGATAAATCATCAAAAGATAGGGACTGCAGCCATGTGACTTTGAATAACGTTGTGAAAAAGTAGTGTGCATAATTGTAAGAAATGTGCACTTTGTTTACCTCAAATTCTAAAGGTATATTACAGTGTTTGTTAGTTCATATCTAAAGCACGAAAGTTTTGATCATATTTCGTAAAGATACTGAACAAAGAGTGTTTTGACACCATGAAAGTAATTTTTTTCATCATATATTTTTTTCGGTTGTGTATACGTTTCCAAATCTAACTTTATATTGCCCTAATCACTGTCTTGTTGGCTCAAACATAGCACCGTTTTGAAAAATTGTCCTGTTAGCTAGGGTTAAAATATGTAATACACAGCGGGGTTAGTTCTAACACAGTGTTACAAACTAAGCCGCCAAGTGTACAATGATAATCAAATGAAAAAGGAGCCACACAACTTTTCAGGTTTGAGTATACATTTAACTTTGTTGGACGTTCACAAACAATGTTGGAATTTAAAATGTTTAAAATTTAGTGTACTATGAAATTCATAGTACACTAAATTTTAAACATTTTAATGATAACTTGTTTATTTATTAAAAATATGGCCTGTTTTTAATGCAATAAACCCTTTAAATTATTATTTTAAGCTAATTTGTATTATTATTAATGTTATTAGTATTATAATAATAATAATTGTACATGCAGCTTCCACACACATAATTTAAAAGATATAAAGTCAGAATTGCGCTATAAAGTTAGAATTGCGAGATATAAAGTCAGAATTGCGAGATATAAAGTCAGAATTGCGAGATATAAAGTCAGAATTGTGATAAAAAGTCAGAATTGCGAGATATAAAGTCAGAATTGCGAGATATAAAGTCAGAATTGCGATATAAAGTCAGAATTGCGAGATATAAAGTCAGAATTGCGATATAAAGTCAGAATTGCGAGATATAAAGTCAGAATTGCGATATAAAGTCAGAATTGCGAGATATAAAGTCAGAATTGCGATATAAAGTCAGAATTGCGAGATATAAAGTCAGAATTGCGAGATATAAAGTCAGAATTGCGATATAAAGTCAGAATTGCGAGATAAAGTCAGAATTGCGAGATATAAAGTCAGAATTGCGAGATATAAAGTCAGAATTGCGTGATATAAAGTCAGAATTGCGAGATATAAAGTCAGAATTGCGTGATATAAAGTCAGAATTGCGATATAAAGTTAGAATTGCGAGATATAAAGTCAGAATTGCGAGATATAAAGTCAGAATTGTGATAAAAAGTCAGAATTGCAAGATATAAAGTCAGAATTGCGAGATATAAAGTCAGAATTGCGTGATATAAAGTCAGAATTGTTTAAAATTTAGTGTACTACTTTATTTATTAAAAATATGGCCTGTTTTTAATGCAATAAACCCTTTAAATTATTATTTTAAGCTAATTTGTATTATTATTATTGTTATTAGTATTATAATAATAATAATTGTACATGCAGCTGCCACACACAATTTAATTGCAATTACAATATTTTATAATTTTATTTATTATTATTTATCGCAAAACTGTGCAGCCCTTTTCTATGTCTCTATCCATGATATTGATCCACAATGGAAGGATGATTGGATGAGGGATGGATATCTGTCTATACAGATGCACAAACAATATCAAACTATACAAATAAAATAGTACTGAATTATGTGAGTTAGAGTGTGCAGACAAATGCTATCAACAAACTATCAATGGTCTAAATCGAATTGATTTTGCGAGATTTCACAGTTGGGACTCTTGTCATGGTCACATTGCAGCACTATAAGAACAAAACCAAATCTAAATCTAATTGTCATGTTTGTGGTTTCTCACATTTTGAAAATCTGATAGGATTTTAAAAATCTTTTAGTGTGGGCCAGCCTTTATTAGCAGACGTACAACCACTGGCCGCAGTGGTGAGCTAAAATAGCTAGACCTGCTAGTTTTGTCATCCGGAGTACATCTTCCTCTTCCTCAAATCCCCCTGAATCAGTTGACAGGCGAGCTAACTTATTTTGTTGCAGGATTCAGAATTAATCTAAGCGAATGTTATTGTGGATGAGAGCGAGGCTAAGTAAGCACACAGCCAGATGGTCTTCACGGGGCACTCGGTGCTCACTGCGACGCCAACCTCCACAGATCCGACGCCGCTTTACATTAGAAATCTGTGCATGTGTAAATAGCAATGCGTCTCCATTCACTAATATGCATTTTTGTGAGTACAAATATTTTCACGCAGAAATCATGATTAAATCATGATTAAGTCACTGCCTGTGACTTTAGAAACATGAAATGTATGAAGACAAAATGTTTACTTATAGATTAAGTGACCCTAATGAGTCACTTTTCACAGATTCACATTTTTTAACTTTACACACAGATGATACTTGAAACTTGCACTTCTTTAATTTCAAAGTTTTCATTCTCAGGCCACCAAAACGCCGTTGTCGTGTGTAAATAAACGGCAGAAATGAATTAAAAACGTTCTGTTTTCAGTTGAAAATGGTGTTGTGTAAACGTCTAAGTTAATAACTAATGATTTCTTACAATGGAAATGAATCAAATCATGCTGTATACAGCCAATCTCTACTCCATTACTGTCCTGTTATCACTGTAAAGCTGCTTTGAAACAATCTGTATTGTAAAAGCAAACCAAATTTGTCTCATTTGCACTATGATGAACGCCACAGGAAACGTCTTCAGAGATAAAAGGCTCTTCCGATTCATTCAGATTCAAACCTCACCTCAGCGACACCCACACTGAGCAAATCATTTCCCATAAATCCACTAACATAAGCCTAGTCCCTGTCAGAGACAGAAATATACATTTTCAAAAAGGATTAGAGCACATTTTTCAGCACGTCGGCTTAAAATAAGATATTCTAGAACAGAATCCATGGAGGAAAACTGAAAACGTCAAGTGTCAAAGACAATAAATGCATTAAAAATAATTTCATATCTTCATCGCTGAGTTTACGATTTGTGAAATAAAGAAATTCATCCTGGTTCAAATTCAGACCTCAAAAGTTCCCTCTCAATCAGTCGGAATGTAATTTCCAGAAACGTCACAGCCATGATTTGACATGTTCAGTGAGGAACGATGATCTTAAAGCTTTAACTGGTGCAGATGGTTATTAGATAAATGACCTTCAACTCTAAAAATAGATCCAATCTCACTAATGCAATGATGTCCACTTCAAGGAGCAATATAGAACAGCAGTTATTATAAAGCATAAGACAAGTCCTTTAAATTGTTTTTTAATGGAAAAAAACAGTGACGCACAAGGTCTATTTTTATCAGAGAGTGTAATTATATAGAGTTCAAACACTAATCAACACCTTCAAGAGATTCAGTCAGGTGATCATGTATAACTAGCCAATCATTACTGCAAAATATGTGAAACGAGGGTCCTGAATGTGCTTATTTTGCCATCACAACCCACCGACTGTACATTACCCCACCGAAATGAAAAAATAAATAATAGGGTAGGCAAATATAAGCCTCGGCTTCAGCCTACTCTTTTTTCTTTTGGTTATTTCATTACAATTTACCTGAAAAAAATCAATAAAAAAATCAATCAATATAGTTTCTACCGATGAAAAACATTACACATATTATTAGACATTTGCAGACAATAATGAATCTGTGCAGCATATATCTTTAAATAAAAACTGCATAATTGTAAAAAAAAATTAAAAATAGGGCTGTCAAACGATTAATCGCGATTAATCGTATCCAAAATGAAAGTTTGTGTTTACATAATATATGTGTGTGCACTGTGTATAATTGTTTTTATATATATAAATACACACACATGCTTATATATATTTTTAAGAAATATTTTCATATAAATACATTTATATATAATTTATATTATATGTAAATATAAATATTTTACATAAAAATATTATTTTTTTTTAAATATACAAGCATGTGTGTGTATTTATACAAAATATTTATACACAGTGCACACACATATATTATGTAAACACAAACTTTCATTTTGGATGCGATTAATCGTGATTAATCGTTTGACAGCCCTAAAAAAATTAAGTATAGTTCTGACTTAAAATTATTTAACTGTTAAGTATAAGTCAGAAGAATGGTACAAGATTGACAAAACTAGCATTAGCAGTATGAAATGAGATTAGTTAATTACAATTAGGGGCCATTATGCAAATACATTTGATTTTACCTCAGAATTCTTTGACCAATCAGAACAAAGTTTTCTAGAGAGCAATGTAAAAAAAGAGGGTGTGCTAAATGCAAAGTGTGCTTTTTCAATACTATTTTCATAGCGTAAAGATTAATTTTTCTATTGACTAAACTCAGGTGACTCAAAAACAGCTAAATCGGTTATATAATCTAAGGAAATTTTGCCCATGTCCGTTTGAATGGAGACAATGTTTTTTTTTAATACCACTTAGACAATCTTATGCGATTTCACTAGTCTGCTTCAGAAGTGCTGCCAATAAAGCACTTAAATTGTCCTGAACACAAGTTAAATCTTTCAGATTAATTCTCAACACTTGTTCATGTTTGACTGTTAAATATGAGAATGGACTCAAATCTGTACATCCACTCAAGGAAGTAAACTACTTCGGAAAATAGTTTTAACAGGGTTGAGGGAAATGTTTGAACAATAAGTTACTGATTTCCCAGATCCAACTGGTTTAGTTGAATAATTAAAGATTAAACAGAGTGAACTATCAGAAATATTCACAGCCATTACATTTTGGTCTAAAATTAGATCAACTAACAAAACTGAAATGAATGAAAAGACAAAGAGCTTTTTGATGTGTGGAAGTCAGTAGCTGTTACCAGAAGGAAACTGGGAAACTTATTTTAGCAGAAGAGTTTCCTGATGGGAAGTTCCATCAGGTCAGAACCCAGTGGGATCTCGCTCTCTGAAAGCTCGTTTCTGTGTGAATCCTCAAACAAATCTTTGTTAATGCAATGAAACCGGTCTAAAAGACTTTTTGGAGCTAGCACGAACCTCTCCAGCAAATGCATCACCAGCAGATTATTAATAGTTTGGTTTATCGGTACATCCAAAACACATTAGCAGAGCTATCATCCGCCTGTGATCGCATTGCTCTGTCCAAAAGTGCCATGTCATCATAATCATGATTATCACCAGTTTCTCAATGATGTAGTAGAAGATGTCCAGCCCCACAAAAACAAATCGCTCATATCGTCTTAGGCCTTTAATAAACATTGTCTGAACAAAATTTGGTGATCCGTCCAGAAAAAAAAAAAGTCCCTTTATTGAACCGTATGGCCATTAAAGGATTAGTTCACTTTTAAATAAAACTTTTGCTGATAATTTACGCGCCCCCATGTCATCCAAGATGTCCATGTCTTTCTTTATTCAGTCGAAAAGAAATTAAGGTTTTTGATGAAAACATTCCATGAATTTTCTCCATATAATGGACTTCAATGGGGACCAAAAGACAGTTTCAGTGCAAACTGTTCAAAGGGCTTTAAACGATTCCAGACGATGAATAAGGGTTTTATCAAGCGAAATGATCGCTCATTTAAAAAAAATATATAATAATTTAAGTTTGGTCCCCATTGAAGTCCATTATATGGAGAAAATCCATATAAAATCCTTAATTTCTTTTCGACTGAAGAAAGAAAGACATGGACATCTTGGGTGAGTAAATTATCAGCAAGTTTTTTTTAAAAGTGAACTACTCCTTTAATGTCTTTCAGTGCAGAAGTTAAAACTCCTGACACAACAATATACTGGTTTCATATGACCATATTTCTTTGTTCCACATTCTTGTGTGCAAGCAAAATGATTTTAATTTTGCCAAAACAATCAAACCGCTTGTCGCAGTTCTGACACAAATTGTCGACATCACAAATTGGTAAATCAACAGTTCGCCACCATTAAAGGATCATTAGCTGAAAGCAGTCAAACCTCAACCAACGCAGCACAAGCAAAAATATTTCAGTCTTGTTTCATTTCCAGTAGAGTTTAAATATGGAATCACATTTGCTGAGGTTATGAAAACAAACTCCTACAATTCGTTCTCTATTTTCAGTCTGCACGTTCACAGAGTAGCAGCTAACAACTATTTAATAACTAATGGATCAGCAATTAATCTACTGATATATGCAAAATAAAATGTTATCCCCATCAACTAATCAATATAATTGATAGGAAATACTTTTGTGCACCTGATGTATATCATTTTTATTTTAATAATTGATTACATTGACAAAATAGTTGTTTTCAAATAAACAAACAAAAAAAAAAACCCAGGTTGAAAATGCTAAACTTTGAACTTTGAGAATGTTGTGGCCTGGATCTTATCAGAGCTGGGATGTGGACATGTTTGCACTCCTGTAATGTCAAGGGTCAAGAGCCAAGCAAGGAGCCGCCTTTGTTATTATTAATATACGCCACTCACAAGAGAAAATACACAGCCATGATCCGAATCAGCCGTCTTTCACAGACAGCCTCGAGTCCGTGAAGAGAGAAGCCAAAGGATCATCTACCCACACAGCGCACCACTGTGTCTGGAGAGGGAGAACACTGCATGTCCTCTCTTCAATTATACTGCAGTATGCATCACAACTGAACTGAGTACAGCCACATTTAAGATCAGTTTCAGTCGGAAATACCAATGGGTATAAATAGCAATAAATAAATACCAATAAATACCAAAACCAATTATCACATTAAGCTTTAGACTGAAAATTAACTCACTGTCGCAAACTCATTTTATGCATCTTTGCATTTCAAACTTTGTCAGACTGGAATGCATAATGCAAAAAGATGTACTGCATTTTTTTTTTAGCATAAATGTCTTATTTTGCATCTAAACTACTGTTATGATAGAAAAGTTCAAGTTAATTTAGCCAAAATATTCACTTAAATAGTTTGAGTTTTTCCTGACTCAAAACACATCTGTTTAGCTGTGCATTTACTGAATGAGCACTGTGAAACACTGTTCGTCCGACTGTTACTGTACTTCATTTTATTCTAAACGGTTTTAATTTACTGTATTTTATTTTATCATAATTTTTATTTTTCATTATTTCTTATTTTTTATTCTAAACTGTTTTAATTATTCTGATTTCTTTTGATTATTTTAATTTTCTTCTATGTAAAGCACTTTGAATTGCCATTGTGTATGAAATGTGCTATATAAATAAACGTGCCTTGCCTTGCCTATATATGTCTGTCACTAATGTTTCGACAGAAATTAGTTTTTCCTAATTTTATTGTAATATTGAGTTCAATTTAAAGGGATATTGATATTTTTAGGTCAAAGCGTTCTTGTCTGTCAGTCAAATAATGGAGGTCTATGGTCACCACCTCAAAGAGCAGCACAGAGAAGTCCAAATTAAACATGATTTAATGACTCATGAATGTAAGTACACATTGATGGCCTAAGACACGAAACGAGCGGTTTGTGTGAGGAAACGAACAGTATTTATATCGTTTTTACCTCTTTGGACTTCTCTGTGCATGCTCTTTGAGGTGGTGACCATAGACCTCCATTATATGACTGACACAAGAACGCTTTGACCTAAAAATATCAAAATTGAAACTACTTCGGAAACAAAGACACCTACATCTTGGATGCCCTTGAGTGTACCAAAAATTAATTTCAAAGTGAACTATCCCTTTAATGTAGCTTCCCCATCCCAGCACTGGTCCGGCATGATAAATGATGACTTGATGACTAAGATAGTGAGCTGATGCAGAAGGAATGCAGGCATCAGACTGTGGGAGATAAACTCCTCTCAGGTGAAGTTGAGATCTGGACTTGACACCACACTTTTAGGGAAATGGAAACATTTTTACAGAGTCTGGTAGACCATGAGGAACATGAATCTCCAGTCCTCGGTGTGATTTCCCCAACATTTCTTGGCAGCCGAACGCAAACAGGAGAGTTGTCTCCGGGGCTCTCACATGATTTCTTCCAAAAAGGCTTGAGCTTATCTGGAAGAGCAGCACTATATCTAATATAATCAAAACAGGCTGTGATTTAATTGATGTGTACAGTCATTTATGCAAGCTTATAATGCAGTGTTTTCAAAGCGACTGAAGTTTGGGAACCCCTGATTTACAAAATCAATGCAATGACCCAACAGGAGCTAAAGAATGACCCAACCAAGAATGGAAAAATTGGAAAATGCCCTCCAGAAACACTATAGACAGCTGATATAATGTGAATGGTGACCAGAATCATCAGGTCTGAGGATCACATATCCATACGCTTTCCTCAGATCAGCATCCCGAACGGTCTCTGCAACGATTCTTTGATATTTGAGAGTACTCTGATATCCAACTCTCCATCCCAAATGGCTTGGCGTCACCTATCCCTGACAAACTTCAAAAGCTTTCTTTTCTAAACCCTACGGCACCCAATGCATCAAAATCCTTTTAAATAATTATGACAGCCCTTAGCCAATGAAAAACATCCTGGAACTCGCCCTCCAACCTTACACGTGGGTTTAGGAGCTTTATCTACTCAGTTTTGAAGGTTCGGTTGGCAGTGAATGGTGGTTAGTAAAATGCGACTGACCCTCTGGGCTTGATCTCATCTTTTAAACACTTTGCATTTTAAGGTTTTCCAGACACAAAGGCTCCATAACGTGGTGTTGGTTGTATTGTAATGACACACGGATGAATACCAGGAAGAGGAATGCGAGTTAGCTCAATGATAATGTCAACTACAGAATGTGGGTGAGGAAAAGGGAAGAGTTGTGTTTGCGTCTGGTATAGTCATGTGGTCTTACACACGTAGAACAGGAGCATTGTTTGGACCGAGGTTTAAGGGTGAATAAGAGGAAGGCAAGCTGGAAGTCTTTGTTTCCTTCAAGTCAGTGTCACAAAGTCATCAGTTTATGAATATATAATCATATAATCAAGCAAATTACAGAGTGCTGATGCAGAAAACAAACATCTCAATTAAAAATGAGAGAATATGAATCCTTCGGGTGGAAAAGTGATTGATATGTCCAGTTTCTTGTGTGTGTGTTGTGGAGGAGGGGGTGTGCCATAACCAAAGATGTCAATAACCAAAAATCGTGCCATTGTGGAGACATTTTTGGGTCCCCATGAGTATAGATCATACTAAATTATGTTTTTGTTAAAAATGTTAATAAAAAAAAATGCAGAAAGGCATCTTAGATGTAGGGTTAGTGTAAGGGGATATACAATATAATTATACAAATATTGATGGTTTAACTTAAAAAAGTAAGTAACCTGGTTGCCTTAAAATTTTAAGTTGATTGAACTGGAAAAAGTGAGTTAATACAATGAAGGAAAATGATTTAATCATCAGAAACTCAAAATGATATGTTATCTGAACTAAATAAATTATTTAAGTTGATTTGACAAAAGAAAAAATGTTGTGATTACTACACTGTAAAAAAATATTGTTGGTTTAACTTAAAAAAGTAAGTAACCTGGGTTGCCTTAAAATTTTCAGTTGATTCATTGAACTGGAAAAAGTGAGTTAATCCAATGACGGAGATTAATTTAATCATCAGAAACTCAAAATAATAAGTTATCTCAACTAAATAAATTATTATAAAGTTGATTTGACAAAAGAAAATATGTTGGGATAACAAATCTTGAAAATAAAATCATTATGTCTATGGAAAGTCCCCATAAAACATGAAAACAAAAATCTAAATAAATAAATAAAATTAAAAAAAAACTATTTACAAGTATTTTTACATTTATTAAAATTATTATGATTCATTAGATTTCTAAACAAGAGACTCTACTGGTCAATGCTGATCATCTCAAAAAGCTCAAATATCAATGAGCCAGCCCAATATATTGGTTAATCACTACTCATAAAGCGTCAGGGTCCAAATTATGCTCTGTACAACAAAACACATTTTCTCAAAATAATCCAAACCCAACTTTTGTCTGGGGTGCTGAACCAACAACGCATTACTATGATTCAGAACTAACAATTTCGTTTCAACACAAAGAGATACACTGCCCTGTACAGCTCCACAACCACAAGGGCCATACAAACAAATGAAAAAATACGCAGAACAAAAAGCTGAAATAGGATGCAAGTGATTATTATAACATATGTAACGTTTCATTCCGCGTCTTGTCCACAAGATACAGATGAGAGCACAATAAGCGGCTGACAGGTTGACAGACAGCCTCGCCTCGCCCATCCCGGCGAATGGAAAGATCTCCATTATTCCCACTCATGCACTTCACTCAGAAGATAAATAATTAGGAAGGCTGCAACTATTTGGGGTTTGGCATGATCATCTGGCCATGCTTTCTAACTGGCAAATCACAAGCGCTGTAGTGAAGACTCCCTGAACTGAGCAAACACAAACAGTGCAGAATCCCTTGCACAACTCTCTGGAGGTCAAAGCATGAACTGCAACCTAGTGTAAAATCCGAGCAAGCTACAGATGCCAACAAATTAAAAATGTATCATTTTAGGGTCCTAAATGTATCAAAGTACGCACTATTAAAATGCAACTACCCAACAAAATTAATTAAGAGGTTTAAAAACGATTTATTATCAAACAAAAGCCCCCAGAAATAGGAAACAAGAGATCCAGGATCCATCGCAGCGCATTTAATCCACGCATCCCATTCTGTGCAACCCATCCGCGTAGAGTTAGAACGCCAGCTTAATTGTTTTAATTGCGATGCAGTAACAGCGTACTGAAAGAAAGCAGTCTTTTTAAGTCTGGTTTGATTTCTCTTACCAGTCGGTTGCCGACGTCTCGTTGATAACGTCCTGGTAGGCTGTTAAGAGGGCCAGTCTGTTCTTGCTGAGATTCACAGCCATGTTTCTGCCACTGCAATCATCCAGCCCAGTGTAGCAGTGATGATGAGGAGCGAGAGAGACACTGCGGACGGAGCGCGAGAGGAGGAGGAGGAGGGATGGTGCACGCCGAACAAAGAGACGCTCCTCCCGCGCTGCGCGGTCCTAGTGCCTCTCCGTGAACTGCGTTATTGAGTTCAAAACAGCTACAATGCAACATTGTAAAAAAAAACTGTTTAACTGGTCATTTTAAAAACGCGATGCTCGTGGAAGAGACACAACAAAGAGCAATTTCATCTGTTGCATGTGTGCATAGGCCTTTAGAAACAGTGAATAGGCTATAACCATTCTCATCATCAAACGCACATGGCACCCTTTCGTCAATATAACACGCACAGAGCTTTGTTCGGTTATGGTAGGTTTAGTTCTGGGGTAAGTTTAGGGTTAGACCACTAGGAGGCGCCTTCTTGCCCATATATATCTGCGTCTCATATTGACGCCTAAGGGTATGGAGGCGTATTGCATTCACTTGAAGAAAAAAAATCTACTCTGTTTTTCTGAATTAACGAGTTAATTTTTCATGAGAAAAAAAATTGCTCTGTTTTTCTGAATTAATGAGTTAATTTTTCATGGGAGAAAAAGTTTTTGCTCTGTTTTTCTGAATTAATGAGTTAATTTTTCATGGAATTTTTTTTTGCTGTGTTTTTCTGAATTAATGAGTTAATTTTTCATGAGAAAAAAAAAATATTTTGCTCTGTTTTTCTGAATTAACGAGTTAATTTTTCATGGAAATTTATTTTTTTTTTGCTCTGTTTTTCTGAATTAACGAGTTAATTTTTCATGGATTTTTGTTTTGTTTTTTTGCTGTTTTTCTGAATTAACGAGTTATTTTTCATGTATGTTTTTTTTTGCTCTGTTTTTCTGAATTAACTTGTTAATTAAAGAGTAAATATAATAATAAGCAAAACAAAAACAAAAAAAACATAGTGCCTTTTCATTTCTCAAGGATGCTTAATATAACTTCATATAATGCGTACACAGTTAAATCAGAGAAGCTGTGAAATCTTTATCAAAGTCATTTAAAATATATATATAAAAAGTGACAAACAGCATTAGAGCAAAGCCCAGCATAAATCATAAAGCCACAGTCAGTGTCCCTCTTATTTCAAAGGTCTTAATATTAATATTTCCCTTTATGATATGTGGCATGAGGGATCTTTCCAGGATGTATGTAGACTACGGCTGTATCTCAAACCATGCTGTGCCGCCTACAGTATTTTCTGGGCTTTTGATCCCAAAATGATTCCAGATGTCTGGATCATAGTAGAAATGCCAAGCTCAAAAACATTGCTCATTAATTTAGCTCGTTGTGATTGAATGTGTTGAACTAGACCAAGTGGACCACACACTTTCAAATGTCAGCTACATCGTAAGGGCATTTCGGCCTTGTCCTGTTCTTCTGGGCAACAAAGTCAAACGTGAAAGATATCTTGTGTTTGGTGGGAAAATCTCCATCCAGTGCACACTGCACACCTTATCATACAGTATCCTGCACTCCATGGCTTCGGTCCAATCCCATATAATGGCACACGGCCAGGCATGGATTTCATCCATGATACACACACTTAGGGTGCTGCTTTCCCGCTGAAAACAATTGCAGCATATCAAATCCCACGACCCAAAAACACACGTTTGCTGTGTGTCGCATATGATGGACACACACACACAGTGCTAAGCCCTTCACCCTCCTCACAGCCCAGCCTCCACATTAATGGCCCACACACACATACACCTTCCACTGTAGTCTCGTCCAATCAGGATGTGTGTTTGCCCACCCCTCGGCTGCCCACTAAATGGGTTACCGTTAATTAATTCTTCTCACTCATCTGGTCCTCGGCGTCTCCGACTGCCTACAAAGGTAGCAATTATACTCCGTGATGATGAGGAAGACATCTGTCCGGCAGAGCCTCGGCATCCAGAAGGAGAGCTCTGCCGTTCACAAGTCTCTGATTTAACAGTGTGTTTCACAGCTCCTGATGTTTGTCATCACACAAACACTTTCTCCTCAGCTTGCTATTAATATCACTTACAAATATACCAATGCTGAAGCTTAGTGCTAAAGCTGCCATGCAACTTTTGAATTTTTTGCACGGAATGAAATCAACGATACTTTTGAATTTTCGAAATCCTATTTAATTTACTGTAAAAAAAAATTGCTATATTCACTATTAAATGTTTACAAAATATATTCTAAACTACTTAAAGTCGGCATGAAACATCTTTTCTTCCTTACTGTGATGCAAATGAAACAAATTCTTGAACAACACATTTATTGGCTGGTTGTGGTTTGCGATTGGTCGATCTCATGTGATTGACAGGATGTCCCGCCCTCACACCATTAAACACCAGAGAAATGAAGAAATGTCCTGATCAATTAAGGAATGAGCTGTACAGGCTCCGCCCTCTTCTGGAAAGTAGGGTGGGGAGAAGCAGCTCATTTGCATTTAAAGATACATGCACAAAAACAGCATCTGTGCGTCCCCTATCGCATACTAGAATTACTACGTCCCAAATTATTACGTCCCAAATCGTAGTGTGTTGGAAAGAGTGGCCATTAACTTTTACATGCATCATTATATTCAAATTGCAAACACATGAGGAGACTCTGCATGAAAGAGCCACGAACTGGCAGATCAACGTGCCATACAGTTCTCTCCGAAACGGTAGGAAATTAAATTAAAATGAATGTGGAGGATTTTGACTTAGACAAGATGATTGACACAAAAGGTTAAACTGTGAGTGACAGGATGCACGTAACTACACTCTAAAAAATGCTGGGTTGTTTCAACCCAAATTTGGGACAAGTATGGACAAACCCAAATGTTGGGTTTAAAATGTAATAAAAAAAAAAGATTTGAAAGAGAAAGTTGAAGTTGGGTTAAAATTTTAAATGACAACATTTAGGTTTGTCCATATTTTACCCAAATTTGGGTTAAAACAACCCAGCATATTTTAGAGTGTAAGCAACAGATCTGTCCGTTATGTCCCAAAGCTTACCATACTCTTTTGCAACACACTCAAAAGTATGCACTTTTTCTTTACAAAAAGAGTACTTATAAGTATGCGAATTGGGACGCAGCGCATGTTTTTCCTTCCACTCGAAAACGGGCATTTACAACATGGTATAATGAGTGATCTGTGGGGTACTTTGAGCTGAAACTTGAGACTTATATTACATCTTGTAAAAATGGGCGTGATAGGTCCGCTTTAAAGGAATATTTCAAGTAAAAAAATAAAGCGATGAAGTATGGTAACTTTGTCCTCTGCATTTTAAAGTTAGTGCACACACATTAGGAGCAGTGAGTAGAGAACCGTGGACACACACATCCGCAGTGGGCAGCAATTTAGCTGTGGCGCCTGGGGAGCGATTGGGGGTTAGGTGTCTTGCTCAAGGTCATCTCAGTGGTTTCCCGCAGGTGTTGAGTATCTATCATTCTGGACTCTTGCAATGCAAACTCATAGTAGTATATAGGCTACTTAAAGTGCAAAAATAATACTAAACCATTCTAAGTTCACTTACAAGTGGACGTGGATGTTTTTCCACTAAGAAACGAACATTGTTATTATCTTCTGATTGATACTGTGGAGCTGCTTTGATGCAATCAATATTGTGAAAAGCGCTATATAAATATTCTTGACTTGATTGCAGATTGCAATATAAACCTGCAAGTACTGTATCTATGCATGTTCTTTTTAAATTCATGTCGTAATTTTCGATAAAAATATCTTCCCACTCACTCACTTGCAGGGACATCTCTTTTCTTCTTTGATGACGTATGACGCTAGGGCGGTACATCCTGTCACTCACATGAGATCACAGTAATAACAAACCACATCCATCCAATCAATTCCACATGGACAAATCAAATCCCACCCTACATGTTTCCTTGTCCGAGAAACCGCTTACTCTTGATGTACGTCACAACCCTCACGTCTTTGTGCATGCAAATACTGTACTTTCATGTTTGCTGTTTAGTTTGGATTTCAAACAATTGAAAGTAAGAATTAGTAATATGTTCGATGGTGGTAAAGGGTTAAAGCAGCACAGCAGCTCTGTGAAAATACAATCCACATACCAGACATATGAAAGCGAGACCCATGGAGAGCCTTTTAATTTAAAACAAAGAGCCTGACCAGCGGAAAGGGGGGAACCATGCAATTTATTCAGTCCTACGATCTGGTATTTTTGTCTTTTCTGAAGTACGTTCTAGATTTTGCCTAGTTTGATTCTAGGGGCTGGTATAAGCCTGAAATGTGTTAAAACTTTATGTTTGGGAGTTTAACATTGGTAAACACGAGATGATATCGCCCCCTGGTGGCCACAGGCTGATGCCACAGAAAGTTGAGAGTGCCCTCCCCATTCAAAAATTACCATATATTGTGTAGTTAATGCAGTTTGTTGTTACTACCATAAATCCCGCAGTAGACCGTGAATAGGCAAGACGCCATATTGAATTTTACGGAAATAAAAAAACAAGGCTGTGAGGGATAGATTTACCGTCTTCACGCGCTGATCACATCCGTTTTTCAAAGCTCACACTTCCACTTGAAGTTTTTTGGAAATGTGTAAACAATCGAAATGTTTTTGAACAAAAGTAGGCTACAATCCACTGTGTTCGTTCACCCGTCAAAAAATATCTATTTGCCAAATAAAAAAATGAAACGACAAGCTTCTGCCACTTTAAAGATCACAATCATCGAGTTACTCAAGTAAAATAATAAATTGTGTGATTTCTTTAAAGCGTAAGAATCTTTCAGCAATTAAAATAACAGCATGCAAGTACATAATTTTTTATTATTATAAATATTCAGTGTTTAAACATGTCTGCGGTGGCCATTTTCCATTAGCATAGCATGCAAAATAAGAAAAAAAAAAATTATATATATTTTTAACCTGGTGGTATTACAACAGTTTATAGAACATTAAATAGGGATTAGCGTTCTGTTTGGCTGCCTTTCAAAAACAGAAATTAAATGAAAGAAAAATACAACCAACAGTATAATCATCATACAAATGTGTTTTACACAAGTAATTAATCATTAGCAAACCGAGTGAAAATTATTAAATATAATTTGTCATCTGTAAACCTGTGAAATACATTGCATCAAGAGGTCGGTCTAGGAGGAGTGAAAAGCAAATTAAGTTATCACAAACAGGCAGTTCTACATCAGTCTCTCTGTAAACACATCAATGATGTCCGTGGTAAACCATTCGATGGTCGCAAATAGTAATTAACTACAATATATGACTGTGTTATTGAAATGCATTTTTTAAATGATAAAAGGAAAAGAAAAAAAAGAACATTTGCATTGGGACCCATACCATTTGCACAATACAGTACATTGTTTCTAAAACATAGGATACGATCCAGCACAGAGCCCATTTCTTAAATAGCAAGGTTCAACAATTACACAAAGAGAAGACTACCTAAGAACAGTAAAGGAGAAAGGTGTAAAACATAAATAATAACTGAGAGTATGACCTACACCCACAACATGACACTGATTTATCATAAAATAAAAACAAATGACCATTTATAAACAAAGGGAAAAAGTACAGTAGCTGACCAAATCTTCTGCACCGTTGTTGAACTCTAGATCCAACAGTAAACAAACCAATCGTGTGTCCATGTTTTTCTTAAATACCTGTATTTTTTTTTTTAAAGAAATCAAATGCTCCACAAGTCATATTAAATGTCCTTTATTGGCTGGCCACTATCTACAGCATATGTTTCAACTTAAAAAGTACTAAAATATAGAGTAATCAAGTTCAAGGCACCTTATCTTTGGTAAAAACCCATGGCCACCTGCATCAGTCCAGAGTTTAGTAGTGTTTTAAAAGCATCTGCAGAACCGTCTCTTTGATCGTACGTGTTTGCGCGAAAGGCAGAGCAGAGAGGAGTGATAAAGTATGCGAGAGTTCGTAACGCTCCCATGCTAACAGCTAGATGGCTTGGAAAGGAGGGAACTAGAGAGTACTTTGAGAGAGGAAACTGGATCCGACTCTTTGAGATCATCAGTAGGTACACACTGCGAGTAGAGGTCACTGTTTGATTGAGGTTCTAGATTTGCGCTCTCTGGTTCTTTCTTAACGGTCACTGTGCTAACGCTGGTCTTGTCTTCCACTTGGTTCATGTGATAAACACAAGGGGAAGCACCAATACTGTAGGGATTTTCTTCCAATTTGGGCACTAAAGAGAAGCAAGTTGCTTCAGGAAGAGTCAAAGCCACATTGGTCCTGTCCTGGGCTAAAGCTCTGGCCCTGCTAGGAGAGCTAAGATCTGCTGGCTCGTCTTGGTTCGAAGGCACCGGAAAGGACCACTTTAGAGATTCTCCGAGATCCTCGGTTTCCACCTTTGGTCTCTTGGTCATGGACTGGACATCCCGACCTTGCAGTTCTGTGAACTCCGTGTCTCCGGCAGACCTCTTGGTAATGGCTCTCTTGCTCAGGTTCAGTGGAAGGGATTGATCTGGAGGCGCACCCCCGTTGGATTGGGAGGTCTTGCCGAGATCCTGAGCCAGAACTTCAGAAAGTCTCTTGGTGAAGGTGTTCATGTGTGTCGAGCCAAGACGGGTGCGCATCAGTTGACGCAACTGTAGGCTACAGCCGATGTCAAGCGGGAGGATCCTAAGAGGGGGCAGGGGAGCTCTGGTCGAGGCCAGTCCTCCGTTTTGGGACGTGGCATCCAAACTACACCCTGAACACTGGTGCTGGAGACTCTCAGGGGTCTCGGGGGTACCGACTTTGGGCTGATGGACCATAATTGTCTGGTGGGGCGTAGAAGAATCTACCTCATGAGCACTCACTCCATTGAGGCCCAGACGGGCTCTAAAGAGGTCCAGAGGACACAGTCCTTTAGTGGGACTGAATCCCTCAAGGGAACCACCTGCCAGCAACTTGCAAGGAACCGACCGAAACGAGGGGGCTTGAGGTTCTGCAGTCTCCGTCTTCACATCTCGTCCCATTGCGGGTTGGTGGAGCACCATATTAGAGGGCACAAGGGACAAACCTTGGCCATGTTGATGGTTAGCAAGCTTCAGTTCTTGGAAAATAGTCAATGGCTGCCCGATTTCCTGATGGGGTCTTTCTGGTTGCTCTGAGGGCGGTTTGGGATGCAAGGGCGGTCTTCCAACTCTGCCTCTGGCTAGAACTTTAGCGTTGCGTTTTCCGGGTGGTCTTCCTCTTTTCCGTACAACAACGACGCCACCATCTGGCAGGGAGGCCTAAAAAAGTAGTCGGGCATAGAAAGGGTAATCTTAGTTATGCTTCGTTTGAAAACAAGTAAGTACCGGGATGATACAGCAAGCGTTTTTGAGAATGAAGAAATTTGTGACTTCAAACCTTTTGGAGCTTTGTTTGAGGTTGCTGCACAATTATTCAAATCGTTTTTCTCTAGAGTAGTGTGGGATTATGAATATCAGGCAAATGGCATGTATGAACAAAGCATGGTTCTTAAAGAGCCCCTATCATAGCATTTGTAATTAGGGTTGGGTTTGAATTTGAACGATTCTGATTCCGATTCCTTGTTTCGATTCCGGTTCCTAACGATTCTCGATTCCGATTCTTTTAAGAGGCAGGGTCAAAAAAGTTTAGCTAACCTTGCTAACCAACGGCCTTTCTGAAGGAAATAATCCTCTCTGAAGGAAATACTCCTTCTGTCACAAATACTCCTTTCGTCACAAATTTTGCATTTTGCCGAGATTTCGTTATTTTTTAGAAAAGTGAAGCCACACTTTGGACCGCCGACGTAAGGTACTTAGTGATGCACCGATGTGAAAATTTGTGGCCGATACCGATAACCGATATTAACATTGCTGTTATGGCCGATACCGATATTTACCGATGTCGATATCCCTGTATAGAAAACACATAGCGAGGATTAGGGCTGCACGATATTGGTAAAAAATGACATTGTGATTTTTGATTTTTCTGCGATATATATTGTGATATAAAAACAATTTCACCAGATTACTTGAATTGCTGTATTTGGAAAGAATGAATCATTCTAGAATGACTGGGGTAGTTTTGTCATGGAGTAAATCTGCATAGAAACTAATATTAATAGAATGTTAACAAAATTTGTTAACATTCTATTAATCTATTAACCTTACACTTTACAATAAGGTTCCATTTATTAAAGTATACATTTAATGTGCACTTTAATAAATGGAACCTTATTGTAAAGTGTTTCCGATTTATGTCTCTTGAGCTCAGTGTTGGACGGATCAGTTGTTTTAACCATTCATTAAAGTGAATCGGTTCAAAGGAGTCATTAGTTCGCGAATCGGATGTGTCATTAACGGAACCACGGCACACGTTGTGATTATCCAGGCAGTTTAGAACATCGCACGAGATTTGTCTCGACCTATTTTTACAGTCTATGGTCTCGACAGTCGACACAGAAAACATTTCATCAACAGATAGATTTTTTTGGTTTATTGAAAGTGTGGTTTCACAATTCACAACCAGTAGTTCAGAAGAAAAAAACTTCGGTCTTCCGACCTTTTACCGTCGTGTATTCTCAAAGATATTCAGTCAACTCAATTCATAAACATGCGGGAGGGAGGGAGGGAGAGAGAGAGAGAGCAAGACATTTTGAAGACGGCGCGCGTGACCGGTGCTTTCACTCTCTCTTGTTCCCTCAGTTAAACAAGCGCAAGACATTTTGAAGACGGCGCGCGACCGGTGCTTTCACTCTCTCCTGTTCCCTCAGTTAAACAAGCGCAGCAGTCACTCATCTACATCACTTACCGGTCAAATATGGCTTTGGCGGGACAAAAATACGCATTAGGAAGGCTGGCAGAAAACAGCTCACCAGTTCCAGTCTTCGTGGCTTGATGTTTAAACGCACTTGCGCTTTTAATACGCGTGCAAAAACAAACATCCCCGCCCCCACACTCACACCTACACGCACGTCAAATACACAGGGATGATCATCGGCCTGTTCACATCGGCCCTATTTTGACATCGGAACGATACCGATGTGTAAAAAATTGACCAAATCGGCCGATATTATATCGGCGGCCGATATATCGTGCACCACTAAAGGTACTCATGTTCGACTCGCGCGGTTATGCCAACACTTCCGGTAGACGCTTCTCCGTTGGTGTTGTTCAGCGGTTTCTTCTTCCGCTCGGCAATTCGAAATTTTAACTTTTGAACGATTCCGGGAAAAAACGAAAAGTTAGTCCCAGTTCCAATCGATACTCGATTCTCGATACCCAACCCTATTTGTAATGTTCCTATTTTTGTTTTAGGAGTTCCCAAAAACAGTTTAACATTATTTGTCTCATAATATGCATTTATTTTTAACTGATTTGCTCACCGACTCCCAAATGATTCGTACAACGACTCATTTTTCCAAACCACTCCTTTGCGTGACGCTAATCGGCGGTGATTGGTCAGATGACCCAGTCAGTTATTGTTTGATAGCATAACGCTTAAACGTATTGATAAAGCACTGCAGTACTACAAGACGCTCTATTCTTTATGACAACTCCAATAACAGCGACAAACATTTCACATATTTAAAATAAAAAATGACATTGGAGACCTAGAAGCTGCGCTGAGCGTAACTTAAACACACACACACACACGCACTTATCGCGCCTTCCCTCCTCGCGCCTGACGCTACAAAACCGTTCAAAACCCATAAAAGCAACAATTATTAATAATACTTACAGGTTGTGATTCGAAGGAGGAAGCTGATCCATATACACTGGGTAAGTAAGTTACTGAGCCCTCCTTCAGGAACAACCGCTTGCAAATCCACATTTGAATTCATTTATGTTTTTGAACGATTCATTAAAATGATGAGAACACAATCGGGCTATACTGTTGCGGTATCGTTGCAAATATGAACTCTAACCACCGATTCTTCACATGCTCGTCCCTGGTAAATGAAAACAACGTGGCTGAACTATCTTTGCATTGTAGAGCACAGCGTCTTCTCGACATGATGCCATGATGAAGTATTTGAATGTGTAGACTTCAAGTTTACACTTCCGTCTGCACGCGCAGTAACTGGGCGTGGCCAATATGTCTCTACGTCACGACGAACCAGCTAATGACTCGTTTCAAAAACAGAGTCGACTCTCACTTGTGAAAGACAATAACTTTATATACGGTGCACTTTCAGATATAAACCTCTGCAGGATGTTTTCATTTCCTTAGAGCTATATAGACCCTTTTACAGTTGGTAAACATGGTGACGTTTTTTTGTGGGCGGAGCTTAGGTGGAGGCAGAACGATCCCGCTGGCCGCTTCACTAACGCTAGTTAGCAAGGATTGTTAGCTTGTTTAACAATGACTGGAGAAAATCCGATATTATCTTAATGTGTAATGTCACTAGGGTTGGGTATCGTTTGAATTTGAACGATTCTGATTCCTTGTTTTGATTCCGGTTCCTAACGATTCTCGATTCCGATTCTTTTAAGAGGCAGGGTCAAAAAAGTTTAGCTAACCTTGCTAACCGACGGCCTTTCTGAAGGAAATACTCCTTCTGTAAAAATACTCCTTTTGTCACAAATTTCGTTATTTTTAGAAAAGTGAAGCCACACTTTGGACCGCCGACGTAAGCTACTCATGTTCGACTCGCGTGGTTATGTCAACACTTCCGGTAGACGCTTCTTCGTTGGTGTTGTTCAGCGGTTTCTTCTTCCGCTCGGCAGACTGTGAATATCGAAACTAGGAATCGAAATTTTAACTTTTGAACGATTCCGGGAAAAACGAAAAGTTAGTCTCGGTTCCAATCGATACTCGATTCTCGATACCCAACCCTAAATGTCACTCAGTGTCCAGGACCGCGATTGTTATTTCCAAAAGTTATCTTTAACGGACGTAACCAGATTAGCCGACCCATAGCCGTCTACACACTCACTCAATCCATGGATGATCTGACAGGATTAACGGTACGTTACCTCAGTTGAGTGGCCTGACTTCTACACCTACCTTACAGAGAAACCGATCGTAAAGAGAAACTGATGGAATATAAATCTTTAGATGCCAATATGGTCCTGTACAAGACTTGTGTGTAACGTTACGATCCGCAGTTCTGCCGAGACCACGACAATATAAAGAGTGACATTACAGTGCGATTTTAATGATGTGAATATTTTCTAGAAATAATACAGCATATTCATTTTTCATCAATTCTTGCACCAAACACAACAAGATGACATTTAATAATAGAAACAATTATTTAAGCTCTTTATTATGCAGCCGAATCTGTGCTGGTTTGTATTGGCCGCCTCCAGTTTTCACCGTGACGTCGGCGCAAAAGGGGTCTATTCCACACCATATGAGCAGTCATTTTAAAAAATCCACGATAGGGGCTCTTTAAACCATAATCAGATCTAATGGCGCTTTTCCACTGCATGGTACGGTACGGCACGCTTTGGAAAAGAGAAGCGAGCCGAACCGTACTAGCAGTGGAAAAGCGCCATAATATGGACTAAACATCATCTTTAGCTCATCTTATTGAGAGATCTCGCATATCCCGAACACAAATGGGTCAGCATTTCCCTTTTCTAGTGCTATAGAGAATAAAACCCTCACCTGGTTTGTAACTGCATTCTTTTTCGGGCTGTTCGACACCGCTCTGCCCCGTACAGTCTTTTTGATGGTAGCGGGTGAGAAAGATGTAGCTCTGGGCTTGCCAAGTTCTGGGTTTTCTCCCCTTACATACAGTTCATACGGGAGCATCAGCCTAGAATTTGATTGAAAATGGGGATTGAGTTAGATGAGAAAAGCCCTCTGAGGCAGCAGGAATTAATCAGAGCTTCACGCTCACCTTTCATAATGCCTCCTCGTGCAGGTGGCAGCGCTGGTACTGCCTGGGCTTCCACCCAACTCATTGTACACGGTCTTCCACAAACGGTGCGATGTCACCTGCAGGCGATGGGGAGGACACTACTGAGCTCACCGCTAATGCTTTCATTCCGTTATGATGGATTACAGCTTACTCAGCACGGCCAAGGAATGAAACGGCATGACTTACCCTCTCATATCCCCCCAGTCTTTTTACAACTGAATACATGAGGAAAAGGTCAACTGTGGGCAAATAGGAAAACGGCTTGGTTAATCAATAAGTTAAGAAATGATTCTAGTGAGTGACTGGTACTCAATTGTTTTCAGATGTAAAAGCAGTCATACTCTTTTTGAAACCCAGGTTGGGCACTTTGCTTATAGGGGAACCCCTCCGCTCCATAAAGAGAAACAGCTGATCCAGGAAGAGCTGCTCTTCTGGATGCGGGAGCCAGTTCCCATCCCAATGCATCTCCACACTGCCCATCACATTCTCCTACAAGAAAAAAAAGAGAGTTACAGCACATTAAAAGTAGGACCGTCAGTTAAACGCGTTATTAACCGCGTTAAAGGAGTAGTTCACTTTTGAAAAAACTTTTGCTGATAATTTACTCACCCCCGTGTCATCCAAGATGTCCACGTCTTTCTTTCTTCAGTCGAAAAGAAATTAAGGTTTTTGATGAAAACATTCCAGGATTTTCTCCATATAATGGACTTCAATGGGGACCAAAAGACAGTTTCAGTGCAAACTGCTCAAAGGGCTTTAAACGACACCAGACGATGAATAAGGGTCTTATCATGCGAAACGAGCGGTTATTTCAACCGTATAACGTCACATAATACGTAATTACGTTCAAAAGGTCACGGGCGACGTAGCCGGAAGTACAGAGTCAGTGTTTACAAGTTGAACGCATAGGTTGAACGTGCAAACTGACTCAAACGCCGTTTACAAAAAAAGGTAAAACAACGATGTCGGACAATTTTGATTCTGTACTTCCGGCTACGTCGCCCGTGACCTTTTGAACGTAATTACGTATTACGTGACGTTACAAACGCGCCTCACAGAAAAGAGCAAGGCTAGCATTTGTCCTTAGAAAAGTTACATTTTTGGATTAAGTTTTGAAATAAGCGATCGTTTCGCATGATAAGACCCTTATTCATCGTCTGGTGTCGTTTAAAGCCCTTTGAACAGTTTTGAACCGTTTGGACCCCATTGAAGTCCATTATATGGAGAAAATCCTGGAATGTTTTCATCAAAAACCTTAATTTCTTTTCGACTGAGGAAAGAAAGACATGGACATCTTGGATGACACGGGGGTGAGTAAATTATCAGCAAAAGATTTTTCAAAAGTGAACTACTCCTTTAACACAAACCCATTTTAACGGCGTTAATTTTATCGCGCGATTAACAGTCTTTATGGCCTAGCAAACTTTGTAGTTTTCTTCCCACATGATTTTGCAGCAGGACGCGGCATTTCAAGGATGTTTTGTTGCTTCGTCGACCAAAGCGCGAGCGGATCTAGCTAGACCGGAAACAAAACAACAGGCACGCCGCGGCCGCATACACTCGGCCAAATAGTTGATTAACGTTAAGTTTTGAGTGGATGAAAATAACTATAGCATAACTAACTCCTCGCCTTACAATATTTAATATTGGATATTATAGTTAGAAGCATGGAAAACCACAGTGTTCTCAAATTAAGTACTTTTAATAAAGTATTATCGTACCTTTTTTATTTCAATTGTAGTGTTGATTCATCTATGATCAGGTTTGTTTAACAAAAGTGGCTTTTAACTCTTTCATAAAATATAATATACATTTTTACCCAAGTTCATTTTTTTTAACACCTAAAATTATGATAAAAATGGCAAACAGTGTCACAAATGGTGTGAAAGGAAGTCAAGATCTCAAAGTTAAAACAAAACAGGAAGCACCGAGTGTGACTATTTGTTCAAAATCTCAAAACATCCTGTAGATCTGTATTCATTAACAAGTCTAAGAACTAGCAAACTCCACAGCATACCTTCATTCTCTCCATCCATGACTCTGATAAATGGTTATTGTTTTGCTGATCGTCCCTGCCCTTTCTTTTACGAGGTCTCCCCTTCAGACTGAGAGAAGTGCATCCTGGGACAGAAACATACATCATCTTTAGACAACAGTACTTCACTTTTTTTCTTTTTCAAAACATGCAAAATCATGTTACAAAAAGTGAACCGTCCCATTTGATCCGTTCCTGTAGTGTGTGTGTTTTGGATATTACTAAAGATCTCAGGGTTACATCTGTTTGAGTTCAAATTAAAACACTGTAAGAGAATACACACTACATATTAGGGTTTTATGAAAGTGCAATTCCACCTCTCAATGTTAATAAAGTACAAACTAATACAATATTTAACACAATCCTTTCTAGTTGAATATTAATGTGAATGAATTACATAAAAAAGAGCATTTCTCAGTTCAGTAAATATTATATTTGTAGGGTTGTCACAGTGCCATTAGCAGTCAAATTTCACGCTTCTCAGAGCAAAAACCATTGATTTTTTTTGTTTAAATAAGTATATTTAACTTTTTGAAAATTACAAATATTAAATAAGTGAAATTGGTTCATTTTTAATGCTATTAAAGATAAGTAAATAATACATTAAAACTAGAGGTGCACGGATACTACATTTCTCTGCCGATACTGATTGTTTTCTAAATAAAATAATATAAAAAAAAAAGCTCTCCAAATAATGCTCTAAACTATACAGGGAACCCTCCATTACAGTAATATTAGAGGTTAAAATATTATACACAGCTCAGTTACACATAAGGTAGTTTGAATAAATTAGTGATGAAGACGCACGTTTATGAAAACACATGTATAATTAACAGTAAATAAGCTCCAGCTCACTTACGTGTCTTCATGACTAATTTATTCAAACATACATCTATAATTAACAGTAAATAAGCACCTCTCTAGTGTTTTTTATAGCTCACTAATGAACATTAAGTGGCATTACTCACACGCCATTTTATCTGTAACTTCACATTAAGAGCATCAAAACTAAATTAATTTCATGATAAAAGGGTCATCATTTTAAAGCTGAGACTTTTCTTATCAGAAGTAAAGCACTAAGCCATTAAAAAACGTGGACCTGGCAACCCTGGCTTGAACTACAAGTGATTCATGGGGTCAGACAGAGCCTGCTTTAATGTCACATGCTTTTAAACCATTAATGCGTTAATTTACAGCTGGATAAAATAGTGTATTTTACCGATACTGATTATTGGTACATGCCTACTTAAAACATTAGTATGTAGCCTTCAACTATAGTTCAGTTAAATAAACATTTCACCAAAAAATCTTTTATTAAAAATTAGTAAGAAATGAAGAAACCCTACAGGTAACAGAACAAGTAGCAGGTCTACTACACTAAAACGAACGAGACATCCCAATTTTAAATCCAGTCCCGCATTTTATTAAGCTTTGCCGTGTGTATTTAACCAATTCATCATTTTTCATGCTGTTATGTACAGAAAGCAAACAAAGAGCTCTTCCATTCTGATCAGTGAAAACGGTATATCTCTTCAGAGCGAAGCTCATGGACTGCAATCAATCTGTTATTTACAGCATCTTTATACGCACACTGTGCAAACTAACTAACTTATTCTGACTGAGCCTATTGCGTTCATGCACTCAACAAACCTGTCTGTGATTGGCTAAAAAGTTCAATAGTGCAAAAGCACAATGGTAAGACCGTTTAAATGGGTACATTTTCTTTTCTGACATAGCCTACTCCAGTTCAAAACACACCACATGCAAATTCTGTGCATTTTGGGCACTTTTAAATCCTTTTTTTTTTTTCCATCAAAAGTGTGCTTTGCTTTCACTTTGATTGAGCGCGAGCAGCACTTTTCATTTTATTTTAGTTAGTTTTGCCAAACGTACATTACAGTTTTTGTTAGTTAGTAGTGCCTTTTTTGTAATGCCTTGTTTTTATTTTTATTTCAGTTATAGACAATGTTTTTTCCCACCTAGATTTCGTTTTTTCGTTAGTTTTGTTATCGGTTATAACCGAAGGCCAAAAGTTCGGTGCATCCCTAATTCAGGCATGTGATTGGCTAAGGACAAAAAAGCAGGAAAATATACTGAGAGGACCACCCCAATCCCAACACCGTGAACCGATATCGATTGTTATCGATTTTACTATTGATATTGGTTCACTAGCATTGAAGAGAGTTGATTAGCCCTTGTGCATCAATTAAAAAAAGTTACACATAGGGAAAAAGAGGACAAAAATGTCCATGTCAAAAAACTGTCATAAAAAAATGTGACGCTTTGGAGCACAGACTTAAGTTTAGTATCATTTTAAAGAAGACCCTTTGCAAATTATTGCTGAAGTAAAAAAATAATAATAAGTAAATCCAAAAAAAGTTATATAGGTATAAGTTTATGAAAATTATTTAGAAAAAATATTTTATATAAAATATATATTTTATAAATCAGGTTGAACTCAAAACTGCAAAGCCATAAATCTAAATAGGTTGTGTTCCAAATTTGAGGATGATATCTCAAAAAATGAGCTTTGGGTAACAGTTTGTTTGGGCGTAGTAACATATTTTCCCCATTGGGTGGCAGCAAAACCCCACTGGAGCTCACAGTGATTGCTGTTTTTCTCTCTCAGTATTACAAACACACACACATTTTTTTATAACACACATACCAACCACACTCTGACATCCATACCAACACACCCACACAAATATTGTTGCATAATTTATCCAGTTGGCTCTATAATTTGCCGAAGCAGAAAACAGGAATAAAGCGATATTTGTTTTATAAGCCAAACTTTAAAAAAAAAAAATATGGCACCATCTGACAAAAAAATAGTAAAAAATAAAATTTTGAAGCCTTGCCATCAGAATGAAAGCCTCTTTACAAAGATTGCATAATTTTATAGTTAACTGAACCGGGGATTAAAAATGGCAGTTTTAATGGGGACATTTTTGTCCAAAAGGTGCTGAGAGGGAGTATTTTTTTGTACCTAATGCAAAAAAAATTTTTTTTAGAAAATGAGAGTGAAATTCCAATAAAAATACACACCTGTGCCATTTTTTTTTGCCGTTAGCCTTAACACAGGCAAAGTGATCAAAACAACAAAAATGTCCATAAGGATGCACAAGGGTTAAAATCGAGAAATCTATATTTTTAACCAAGCCCCGTCACAGTCCAACAAGAGTGTATTACTCACCGAGCTGTGTCAGTATGCTAGCATTGCTGTCGAGCGTAGGGTGGTTGAAGGTGTCCCGACAGTAGAGGACTCGTGTGTTTTGGAGGGCCGCTTTTATTCCCCCCAGGGCCAGCAGATGCGGGTCCTGCAGACCGGGGCAGATCGCCTGATCCGGGACGCGGCTCTGAAGGGAACGGAAGCGGCAGTACTGGGGGTAACTGAGGACCTTCACCTTCTGCTGAGCCTCGTCTGACACGACACAGAACACAAGAGTCAGTCCATACATCAAATAATGACCCTCACTCACTACAGCTTTAATGCTCACATGCAAAAAAAACACGATATAGTTTAATAGAAAATATACTCATTCAATATTAGCTACAATCCCTGGGCTGGACTATATTATCACACTCCAGGGTTCTGTTTGCAAAATATTATGAAGAAGGCAATTTGACATTTTTGTAAGCTGAATGATTCACTTTTGATTCAAATTAAGAGTAGCTCTCTGTTTTGTATTTTAAAAATAGTTCACTTTTAAATGTCATTTCTATTCTATCACAATCTCACAAAATGTTGCCTACAAGTTCCTATTCACACATTCACTCTTACTTATACTTAACTATAATGTGAAGTGCGTTCAGTTGGCTTTAGGCTGAAAAACAGACACAATGGACAATTTCATAAGCCGTCCTCTTTATTCACTTCCTGACAAATGCCTAACTCAAACAATACAGGGTTCATAAGAAAATAAGGCAAGATGTACTTCGCGAGTTATTAACCGAACCTAAAACTTTAAAAAATGGTTGGTTAATTGAAATAAAGATTAAATAAAACTAAAATTTGATGGAAAAATAACACCCATGATTTTAAGCTAAATAAAACTAAGGTTTTATGTCATATAAAAATGACAAAAGCACACAAAATTACAAAAATAAAAGCCAGTTCAAAATATTAATAAATACTATAATAGTGTGTGTGTGTGTGTGTATATATATATAAACCTCAATATAACAGAAATAAGTGAAAGTCACTTATTCTTCATCAAGAGTAATGGTTGGTTAATTAAAATAAAACTGAAATAAAACTAAAATTTGATGGAAAAAAAAAAACACCCATGATTTTAAGCTAAATAAAACTAAAACTGAAAATTAATTAAGGTTATATATATAAAATATTTATAAAATAAATAAATGACAAAAGTTACAAAATTACTAAAAATAAAAGCCAATTCAAAATATTAATAAATACTATAATAGTCTGTGTGTGTGTGTGTGTGTGTGTGTGTGTGTGTGTGTGTGTGTGTGTGTGTGTGTGTGTGTGTGTATATAGACCATTTCACAAGATGTAAACAACACTGGTCCAGAAGCACTTCCTGTTTCAGTTTTTTAACACTACATAAAAGCTGGGATAAAATACAACCAACAGAACATATAAAACTGAATCAAAAAGTTAAACAAACATCTTTAAGATGTTTTCTTTACATGTGAAATAAAGAAAACAGTTACAAACTGAAACAGGAAGTGTTTCTGGACCAGTGTCGTTTACATCTTGTGAAACGGTCTATATATATATATATATATAGATTTATAAATAAACCTCAATATAACAGAAATAAGTGAAAGTCACTTATTCTTAATCAAGAGTAAACAAATGCATACAATGAAAAATTCCAACAACACAATTAATATTCATGAGCCAAGCCGATAAAGACCCACTTTATAGTCAGTGTCTTTAACTACTATGTAATTACCATTTAAATTAATAATTTAATACAATGCACTTAGTCTTAGTGTACATGCATGTTTTGTTTTTACATTGCACTTCTATTTTAAAAATACCTGCATGTAATTACATCTAGAACTAACCAAACCTGTCCTAACCGTACCCATATCCCACCTCAATATCAGCAAGTGGTTTGCAAATTGCAATACAATATGAACACAATGAGTAAATTGTATTGAACTATTAGTTTAAAGACACCTAATATAAAGCAGGACCCTGATACTCCCCCTGCTTTACAGTCTGTCCTTACCCATTAAAGGAGTAGTTCACTTTTAAAAAAACTTTTGCTGATAATTTACTCGCCCCCGTGTCATCCAAGATGTCCATGTCTTTCTTTCTTCAGTCGAAAAGAAATTAAGGTTTTTGATGAAAACATTCCAGGATTTTCTCCATATAATGGACTTCAATGGGGTCCAAAAGACAGTTTCAGTGCAAACTGTTCAAACGATGCCAGATGAACGAATGAATGAACGAATCTTTTTTGAGTCACATTGTTAAGTTCATTCGTTGAATGAACCAAATGACTCGAAAAAAGATTTGTTCATTTTGATGAACGAGTTCGAACAGGAGAGTCACGAACGCGCATCACAGAACAGAGCAAGGCGACCATTTGAGCTTATAAAACTTAAACTTTGTTATTTATTTATTAAATGAGTGATCATTTCGCTTGATAAGACCCTTATTCATCATCTGGAGTCGTTTAAAGCCCTTTGAACAGTTTGCACTGAAACTGTCTTTTGGACCCCATTGAAGTCCATTATATGGAGAAAATCCTGGAATATTTGGAATTTCTTTTCGACTGAAGAAAGAAAGACATGGACTTCTTGGATGACACGGGGGTGAGTTAATTATCAAGTTTTTTAAAAGTGAACTACTCCTTTAAGAAACCAAAAAAAATGCAGTTCAGGACTTTTACTCACCGTCACCCTCCGTTTTGCCTTCCTGTGGAGAACTCGCGTCTTGTGACCCATCAGAGCCGGGAATGTCTGGACTGCTGTGTTTCCACTGTGGCGGTTCCTGACAAGTCCACTTCACCAGATCCTCCACTCGGACTACGATCTTTTTTGATACAGCGATTACTTCATCCTGTGCAAAAAATATGCGAAGTAAACATGAGATAACAGGCAGGACCGGGGCTTTGCTCAATGGCCTGAAGTATTTTAACACCATTAGAGAATGCTAGAGAGAAGCCTCTCCCTTTTTCCTATGTTATACTAACAAGAGACGCATCGCCTCGGGCAAAAACTAACAACCAATCACTTTAAAAGAAAAAGAGGGGTAAAAGCCCAGCTGACATTTACATGCTTATCTATGCGACATTCTCACATTCTACTGTTTACAATGAAAGCTTTAGTACTCCTCCTTATTTATTTGGTTACAAAATGGCCTTTTGTTCTAAACGCGTTATGAAAAAGTAAAACATTACAAAGGACACTGAGACCTTGTTTAAAATACCGTCTAGGTCAGCCATGACTGCTTCTTACAGTATCATTCAACCTCAGATGAACCAATCTGAGAGGAGTTTGTCCGCATATGACTGGATTCTCCAAATGAAGAGTTCAGATGCAAAAGCCTCTAAGTGCCATTTGAAATTTTCTTCTAAAATGATCATTTTTATCAAGCTTGTATATTTAAGTTCAGTAATTTCACTTAAATGACAACGAAGATTACCTATTAATTGTCATTTAAGTGAAATCACTGAACTTAAATATACAAGCTTGATAAAAATCATCATTCTAGAAGAAAATTTCAAATGGCACTTAGAGGCTTTTGCATCTGAACTCTTCAAATAAACTATGAAATAACTCATTAATGTTCATTAATAAATCAAAAACTTCTTCATTCTATGTTTAGGCAACTAAAAGTCGCTTAAATCATTCTGTTACTAAAAATATTGCAAGTTAAATCATTTAACAGACAAAAAAAAATTTGCATTTGTATACCACAGAAGGAGGGATTTGACTTAAAGTTGCATAAAGTTGTGATGCGTGGATGCACGTTCCTAATAAACATTATCACATCATTTCTATCCGTCTATTAATGTTTTAAATAATTAATAACAATCGCTCATAAAAAAAAAAACAAGTTAATGATAAGTTTTATAAGCTCTGTTTTGTGTGACTCTCTCGTTTATCAAAATGAATGAATCTTTTTTCGTGTCATTTGGTTCATTCAACGAACGAAATGAACGAGTTTCGGGAAAAGATTCGTTCATTTTGATGAACAGGAGAGTCACGAACGCGCATCACAGAACAGAGCAAGGCGAGCATTTGAGCTTATAAAACTTAAACGTTGTTATTTATTTATTAAATGAGCGATCGTTTCGCTTGATAAGACCCTTATTCATCGTCTGGAATCGTTTAAAGCCCTTTGAACAGTTTGCACTGAAACTGTCTTTTGGTCCCCATTGAAGTCCATTATATGGAGAAAATCCTGGAATGTTTTCATCAAAAACCTTAATTTCTTTTCGACTGAGGAAAAAAAGACATGGACATCTTGGATGACACGGGGGCGAGTAAATTATCAGCAAAAGTTTTCAAAAGTGAACTACTCCTTTAATTATAAGTTTTATAAGCTCAAATGCTCGCCTTGCTCTGTTTTATTGCGACTCTCCTGTTCGATCTCGTTCATCAAAATGAATGAATCTTTTTCCGTGTGATTTGGATCATTCAACGAACGAAATGAACGAGTTTCAGGAAAAGATTTGTTCATTTTGATGAACAGGAGAGTCACGAACACTCATCACAGAACAGAGCAAGGCGAGCATTTGAGCTTATAAAACTTAAACTTTGTTATTTATTTATTAAATGAGCGATCGTTTCGCTTGATAAGACCCTTATTCATCGTCTGGAATCGTTTAAAGCCCTTTGAACAGTTTGCACTGAAACTGTCTTTTGGTCCCCATTGAAGTCCATTATATGGAGAAAAATGCTGGCATGTTTTCATCAAAAACCTCAATTTCTTTTCGACTGAAGAAAGAAAGACATGGACATCTTGGATGACACAGGGGCGAGTAAATTATCAGCAAAAGTGTTTTTAAAAGTGAACTACTCCTTTAAGCACAGGTTGTTTCTGCAGTCTCACCTCTCCATGATCCACTGCTCTGCCCTTCGGAGTGTCCTCGGGTAAGAAGTAGAGTCTGGAACTGGCCAGCAGGCGGCGCTGCGTCTGATCCTCCCACAGCAGCGTGACCTCGGCGATACACACCGGCTCCTGAGGGCCACAGCGCATGAAGTAGAACTCCCCGAGCTCCCAGACCCGAGTCGCACCGCCGGACTCCTGCTTGCAACCCACCGACTTATAAAAGGCGAAGGAGCCTCGAAGGCAGCTAGGAGCACCTAACCACTGATCGAGACACAAGCAGCCCGGTTAGGGAACCAACATATGACAAAAGAAGTGCAGCTGTGAGAAAACATCCATACTCCTTCAGTTTTAAAGGGATAGCTCAGGAAAAAATTAAAACTGTGGCATTTTCTCTCCCTCAAGTCGACACAAAAGATGATATTTTAAAGAATATGGGTTTATGGACCCCATTGACTTCCATAGTAAAACAAAACTATGGGAGTCAATGCGACTGTCTAAGCAACATTCTTCAAAATATCTTCTTTTGTGTTCGGCTGAAGAAACTCTTACAGGTTTGGACTGACTCGAGGTCGAGTGAATAATGGCAGAATTTGTATTTTTTGTCAGAGTCAGAGCACAAAATTATAAGTTGCATAAAATAACAAGCAAGACCGGTTAAAAAAAAAACTCATCGATTCATTCATTTGGAATTTGCTCCTGCGCAGATATTTTAAGCAAATAGAAATGCTGTCGTTCCACAAACACTTCATAACAGCTCTGGAAGAAAATCTATGCATACGAAGCTCAAACACACACGCAAACACCCTTCACATGACTCAAATGATCTGTGTGAGCAGCGTCGCTGTCTTCTCAAATCAGCCGAGCGCTCACACACACACAAATGTCTTGACTTTTTTCTGCTAAACATAAGAGACTAAAACACCCACAAAACATTGAATTACACATGAACGAATCATTCACATAACCTACTCAGAATTGTTTGGTAAAGTTTCCACGGTTGAAAACACATTCCAGTGTATTAATCTACTTAGGAATGGCCCGATAGCAATGGAAAAACACAAAGATTTTTTTCTATTATTTGAGTTGCAGAAAGTAAAACATAAAAATTCCACAGAGATGATGCCAGAACGTGGTTTTAGGCTAATATTAAACAATTCTGGATCTAAAAATGGACAATAAATGGGACGGCTACACTAAATATTTGATGTTTTTGTTCGTGATATTCAAAGAAATGTTTACGTTTGAAGATTGGTTCATTTTATCCAAGATAATTCAGTTGATGACACACATTTTTTGGTCAATGCACACGAACGTAGAATAGTGTTTAACTATGCTCATTTAAATTATAAATATTAATAACAGTAAAATGTTTTAGTAGTATATTAGCATACTAAAAAATAAATCAACAAATAAAATAGTTAAAGGTATAAGTAATGCAAAAGGCTAATGAGAATTCATTTATCTGAGACAAAATGAATTCATTTGATAATTGATATCAAATGGACAATAAATGTGGAGGCTATACAGAATATCACAACAAATTATTTAAGGATTGCTTCATATCTTTAACATACTGAAGATAATTTAGTTGATAACATGTTTTTGAATGTATAATTGTTATTTTGATAACATTAAAAGGTTTTAATACTAGTATATCAATGTTTGTTGTTTTAATAACTTTAGCAGCATGTATTAGCATAGCAAGAGTTAAAAAAGAAAAGAAAAGAATAGTAAAGTTATAATGCAAAAAGGCTAATGCGAATTTATTTATCTGAAACAAAATTATTTGGTAAATGGACGAAAGCCTATATATTTAACTATCATAAAATACATAATTTTAACTTATTAGCACTACAAACTAGTTTCAAACATGGGTAACAACACAATGACAAATTATAAAGTAATAAACTCTTTAACTATAGGCAACCTTAGTCATGAATGTGTTATTGGTATTGAGATTAAAATATGAGTGATAAATTATGAATAATTCAATATGCACGTGAAAATTATTTTATTTGTCCATCTGCATTTTGTAACTGGTCAATTCGAACATATTGCATTGGCTCTTGAACATACTCAATATGTCAATCACAGGACCCATTCACGAGGGTCAATCACCCCCACCCCACCCCCACCGGTAACCCACATTTTCACCAAAAAACCGACCAATCAGAAGCCACAACACTCGGCGTCCACATGTCGAGCGCCTACTGGTAAAAAAAGAGAACTAGTCACAGTTAAACCACAATACACGTCTGTGACAGTCAACTTTACACTGTATATACTCCAACGTGTGAGTGTTTTATCCCAATCCAAAAAATATTAACGTTACATGGAGAAAGATTTCGAAATAATAACCAAAATGACCTTGGAGCTTTTACTGAGGCCAAAATTGTTTATATTTATTAGCATGCATAATGAAAAATAACTCATATCAGAGTTGCTGATCATGAGGATGAACATTGTGTATATTTTATAAACAATCATTTAAAAAAAAAACATCCTCAATCCGGGTCCTCTCTGATGCTAATAATACTGGTATTCACTCAATATGTGAAACAACATATTTCAGCCAACTTCCTACTGCCACATACATAAAAGTCTCATATATCATGACAAAAAAAATGTCCTGCTGTAGCCTAGCATTTCTAGCCAACACGAATAATATCTTAATAATATTAAACGCGTTATAAAAAATAAGCAATGTTGTTGTTGCTAAACACAACATTTATGAAAATAATGATATCACGGATCAAATAACTTAAGCTTGACGAAAAAACTTCGTCGTCTCAAATAAAATCAGCAGCTCCACCAAGTTTACCTCCTCCTAGAAGTTTCATATTAAAATCGTGCTTAATATTAATGGGATTTCGTCGAAAAATGCATCGACAGGACGTGAATATAAACAATGCAGCTTTCCCTTTAAAATCGTGGGCTCGTATCGTTTTTAATAAAGAAATTAAAACAAAATCTGCTTGGCAAATGTGAAATGTGGGGGTGGGGGGCAAAAGAGGGAGAATCTAGGTAGTCAACACGACACACAAAGAAATTAATCATTAACGACAAAAATCGAAATATCAAACGCACGCGCTCTTGATATAACAATAAATCGTCACACACAAAAAAAAACCACCGCGTCGAGGAAATTTCAGATACATTTCGAAACAAATAAAAGTTTCTCGGCGAAATATGAGGGAATATTTTCAAGTCTTCGTTGGCTTATTGGATAGGAATCAATTCGGCATTTTAACGAACTTCAAATATCACGACGTGTCGCGAGCACAGCGGTTACACAAAAAAATAGAATTTTAATTTTTTTTTTTTTTAAACAAAGCGAATTTCGAGGTCGCGCGCCGAGCGCCTTGAGCTGTAACAAAGTAACAGTTTAAAGTTGTAATTCAGTTTACCTGTATCGTACTCTGCTCCATTGCAACTCAACATTCCCTTATCCCTCTCGATGCCCCCTATCAAGTTACACAGCCGGGTACTAACAGCACCGGCACACACATAACCGTATAGCTGAAGAAAAGCTTGTGCCTTTTTGTGAAAATAGGGCAGGATCTAGGTGTGGCTTAACTGCATTTGCCAAAAGAACTTTAATATATGTTATGCATTGTACACAAAATTGCCTGTGCAAACATGCTCTTGGTTTAATTTAACCCAGTGAGTAACAGTGATCCCGAAATACAACACAATTTCAACATGGAGCCTTGAATTCAGCATTTCAAGACAATAACCATATGTACAGTAGCCTACAGAGCATGCGTGCTGTTCTTCTGTAAAATAGCCCATTTTGAAAGCATACAATAAATAGCGAACCGTCTAAAGATCTGCTATTCTGACGTGTGTATATATATATTTTAAATCTAATGTCTAAAAATATAATGTGTGGTCTACAATATATGCATGAAATTTCCCTCTAAAAATATAGTCTACTTGTTCACATTGTAAACACGGGTCTTGTTGGCCAGTGCAGTCGTTTGCTGTATGCATGCTAAATATACATGAATGTATAGGCTAATAGACAATACAAATTTAAATATTTATATAATAAACAATTAAAAATAGTTGCATTTTGTTCTCCAGCAGGGGGGGTCTCCACGTGATCATTTTCGAGACAATGGCTGTGACATTTCATTTTTCTTGCTCTTGCTGACACCAGAAATATTCTCATAATAGTCTTTTTTTTATTTCTATTACAAGTTATTTAACAATTTGATATCAATTACTGGCCAGCTATCATTTCTTAAGTGGAGGGCGACAAATACAAACTTTACAATACTGAATAATGTTATGTGAAAGCAGGAGGAGCAATAGAAAATGCAATATGTAATATTGTGATTATATAACTGCATAAATAATGAACTGTTTTTTATTATGATCAACTGATAAAATAATTTTTGACGAGGGAAAAAACAAAGAAGTCTAATGTTTTCAATTTTGTAACCCAAAAATGAGAAAGGTTAAAAAAAAATATGAAAAAAACATCAAAAACAGTAATATTATTGTTAATTATATCATTATCATTCTTCTCATTTTCATCCACAACAAGCTTTATATTTTCTAACTCTCTCTCTCTCTCTCTCTCTCTCATATATATATATATATATATATATATATATATATATACATTAGTGCTGTTAAATCTATTAATTGCGATTAATCACATCTAACATACAAGTTTGTGTTTATAGAATAAATGTATATTGTACATGATATGTACACATCATGTGTGTGATACATATAACACAAACTTGTATGTTATACATATATAACAAAAGTAGCAATAAATGTAATATGTATAAATAAGAATTGCATATTGGAAATTACATGTTTTATAAATATACAGTATAATTATGAATTGTGACAAAGTTAGTCAAGGTCAATTGTTCCACTCACGGCTGAATATACACACTATTGCTCAAAACACAATAAAGTCATACAAATAGCGGTTTACCTCAACAATATACAAATGTGTTTCTTTTAGTGGAGTTTGCAGCGAAATGTCACTTTACACACACACACACACACACAAAGGAAGCGTTCTTCCTCCCACTGGCCTCACGGTGGCGCTGTTGCCTCTATCATTTCTTTTGTCAGTGTTCAGCCTCTGCAAGTGTGGGAAACTGCTTTCGTCAGTCGATTTATCCTTCAATTTCTCTGAGACATGTCCGCAGAGATGTGCTTCAACATTCTCTAAATACACCAATAAAATATATTTGTAAATTAGTTACATAGGATATAGCCAGAAATAAACTCAGATACTGTACCTCTTATTCTGTGACGGAGTAAACATGCATTTTCTGCTTCTGTTTTTCTTATAGTGTTTGTTGTGTCAGTTCTTGGCTCATCACCGTTCCTATGACCCATTGTGAAAGTTAACAGATAGCCTACTTTTACATAGTCAACTAATTGAATTATTAACAAAAGTCTTATCTGTGTGAGTGACCAGTGAGAACATTGTGCCATCTTGCTGTCAATTTAAAATGCTATACAATTTCTACAAGTGAAATACACTCTTGTGAAAAAGTGTGCTTAATTCAAATCTTAAAGTAGGCTATATAGGCCTATATTTTAAAAACACTGTCATTGCACATTAAATGGCCATTCAAGTATACTTAAAAAGCACATTTTGCACCTTGCAATGTCAAATTTAAATGTTTACGTTAAAGTACAGTTTGAATCTTTAGTCATGCTTTAAATAGGCACAATCATTTTGATCTGTTTACCAAAGTAACATGTAAAGTAGGCCAACTTTATCATTTTAACTGCAGTGTGCTATTTATTTTTATTACATTTAAAGTTGATATACTTTAAATGTGCTAAAACTGTCAGAAGGCACTGCTCAACTACCCTAATTACATTTTATATTTTTTATTAAATTTAATTTAATTTATACATTTTCATTTAATAGTAAAACAAAACATGCAATAAGTCTTCAAAACAGTACATTCTATTCACACTTCAGTATATTTATGAAAGTAGCCTATATTATTTTAACAAATAGTTTTTTAAATGGACTCGACTAGCCTACATCTTTTTCACGAGAAGCTAAAAACAATGCTAATATAGCCTATATTTTAGCATGTATGCTAATAGCTTGTTTGGGCGTATATACCATAGACTGTAAAAAGTATATAGCCTACTCTTACATTTGGTGATAATAATAATATTGTTTTTTTTATTTTATTGACCTCTATGATAAACTCATTTACGATCAAAGTTATTAAAGTATTTTATAAACTGTCTCAACCAATGGCACGATTTGGAGGCGGGTCTACTTGTTTGTGGAACCAATGGCATGATTTGGAGGCGGGGCTGCTGCTTGTAAAACCAATGGCATGTTCTAAGATCTAAGTGGAAAATGCATTATTGAGGAAAAAACAATAAGTATATTTATATATAGCGCATCAAATTAGATTGCATCAAAGCAACTTCACAGTAGGCTATCAATCAAAATATAATAACAATGTTCGTTTCTTAGTGGAAAAACATCCAGTTTGGTAGAGCTGATCAAGGGTATTACTGATTGGTTCATTTTGAATATTATTAATTATAATACGAGACCACCAGGATGGGAAGTTTAGGCGAAGAAAATGATATCATACCAAAAACAAATGAAACTGGAGAGAGGAAATTCTCCACAGGAAGTGTCTGAAATGACTGGAACACAAACTGGACAAAGAAACAGCAGCGGTACTTTCGAGAATTTTCTTTTAAAACTGACCTTGACCCGGTGGAAAACCAAGCTTTCTCAGGAAGTTTGTGGCATCTTGAAATCAAATATTGCCTATATCTCAAATGCAGTGGTTTTTCCTTTCTCTCTTGGCAGTGAAATCTGAAATATGACACTTCATGTTTTAGTTTGCAATCTTGCAAGAAATACTACTCGCTATTAACAACTCATGAGCTTCCTTGTTTTTGCTCAACTTGTCGAGGCTGTACGAGGCCACAGAGATTTGGGTTTCTGCCAAAGAGTAGCAGAAGTGCTGGCCGATAGTGGAACAAAACTGGACCTGTTTCCCTTCAAGAGTCCATAAAGTCTTATTGCTGTAAAATAAAATCCTTTAAGCCAGAACTGAAATCTGTTCCAAATTTAACAACACAAAAGCCTTTGTTTCAGCTGTTCCCGCACGTCACAATATTACACTGACAGACCTGAGCTTGTTCAAAGTGATGTGTGTATGATGGAAGTGTGACTTAAACTTGATTAACACACAAAACACCCACTGAAACAACAGCTAAAACCAGAGTTTTAGAGGGATTTTGGCTGATTTTTGTTAGCTGATACCAGCTAAAACCAGTAGAACCAGTTTGACCAAAACCCCTCTAAAACCAGCCTGGGAGACCAGCTTAAACCCCCAGCAGGGATGGTTTATAATCTTTGATTTTTTTTTAACATAAAATAAAGTGCAGGCTTCTTTAAAAGATCATTTAACTTTTGTTATGTTTATATGTGTATATCACACTCTAAACCCAAACGTTCTTTGTTTTTTTAAGATGAAATGGAGCATTTCCATAATCATTGACATACATCTCTGCATTTATAATTAACCCAACCTATATATTAAGTAGACTAATGAATGCTATAAATGTTGTTACATTACATCAGGAATACTAATTCATCAACTAAATACATTATCATATATACGGCAACTAATGCATCAACAATGAGCCTCATCTGTACTTAAATAAAATGTCATTAAAACATTTCCATGTTAAAAACCTAAATATATTGGACCTTCAAATTGATTTAGCTTAGTCACATTGATTTCCACTGCAGATATGGAGTGCAAAAAACTTGTTCTGTCCATACTTTAGGACATTCTCATGAATCCTTACATAACTGGGTCACAATTTCAATGCAAAGTGTCCCGCAAAGAGACGTCCCCCCCGACCCTCCTGTTTCCCTCCATATTCTCTCTTTTCCTTGAGGACATTTGCACATGTGCGGGGGAAAGCATTAAAACACTATATATATATATATATATATGAAGAGTTCAGATGCAAAAGCCTCTAAGTGGCATTTGAAATTTTCTTCTAAAATGATCATTTTTATCAAGCTTGTAAATTTAAGTTCAGTAATTTCACTTAAATGGCAATGAAGATTACCTATTAATAGTCATTTAAGTGAAATTACTGAACTTAAATATACAAGCTTGATAAAAATGGTCATTTTAGAAGAAAATTTCAAATGGCATTTAGAGGCTTTTGCATCTGAACTCTTCATATATATATATATATCTTACCAAATCTTACCAATCCCAAACTTTTAAATGGTAGTGTGTGAGTAAATATACATGGAATGACCGGAGCAGAGATGATGCAAAAACAGCACAGAATATGAATCTTTATGAATAAAATGAGGTGAATGTATTCAATAATCAAGCTGCTCTCTGGATGACAATGAAGCGCTGTATCATACAAATCCCACAAGATGGCGCTGCTACCACACAAATCAAATTACATTACACACTGCTCATCCCAAACCTCTGATTCTGAGTGTGTGTACATTCAAAAAAAAAAAAAAAAAAAATTAGAATGGCATAATGTTGCAAAATTTCTTCATTTCACATGGCTTAAATATTTCTCAACCTGTAGTTCATCTGGTCGGAGACTGACTAGCATGTTTAGAGAAAGACAACATTTCTGTAAGCCCTTAAAATACACCCAGCACTTTAGAAGAGACATTCAGAAAACTATATGATAGACATTTGCAAATCTCTCAATGCAAATGTAAAGAAAAGCTTGCTGTAAAGGTGCACTCACAAAAAATTCAGGCAAAAAAAAAAAGTCCATTGCCAATAGTGCAGCGATGAAGCACCCTCAATATCAGTTCTTTCTTTTATATGTGTGGAGAATCGTATCTTATGGAAGCTTGTTTCCACCACTCAATAAAAGAATATAATAATAATAATAATTGCAACTTTTAATCTCACAATTGCGAGATATGAAGTCAGAATTGTGAGAAATAAAGTCAGAATTGCGAGAAATAGTCGCAATTATGAGAAATAAAGTCGCAATTATGAGAAATAAAGTCACAATTATGAGAAATAAAGTTGCAATTGCGAGATATAAAGTTGCAATTATGAGAAATAAAGTCGCAATTATGAGAAATAAAGTCGCAATTATGAGAAATAAAGTCGCAATTATGAGAAATAAAGTTGCAATTATGAGAAATAAAGTCGCAATTATGAGAAATAAAGTCGCAATTATGAGATATAAAGTTGCAATTATGAGAAATAAAGTCGCAATTATGAGAAATAAAGTCGCAATTATGAGATATAAAGTTGCAATTATGAGAAATAAAGTCGCAATTATGAGATATAAAGTTGCAATTATGAGAAATAAAGTCGCAATTATGAGAAATAAAGTCGCAATTATGAGAAATAAAGTTGCAATTATGAGAAATAGTCGCAATTGCAAGATATAAAGCTCAATTGTGAGAGATAAAGTCGTAATTGTGAGGAAAAAAAGACAGAATTGAGACTTTTTCTCACAATTGTGAGTTTACATCTCGCAATTCTGACTTTATGACACATAATTGTGCAGTATTTAGTTTAGTAAATAGTTTATATCTTACATTTCTGACTTTATATCACGCAATTGCGACTTTGTATCAATTCTGACTTTATATCTCGCAATTGTGAGAAATAAAGTCAGAATTGTGAGATAAAAAAAAATTGCAATTACCTTTTTTGCGGAAACAAGCTTCCATACTTGTCTGCATCGTGAAATTTCACTGAAGAAAAAGGCACAGGCAGAAGTGTGTTTGATAGGTTAAAAACAGACACTTAATACAAACGTCATGAGGTGTCAATATCATTTAATACACATTTACAACACAAAACTTTAAATATATAAATTTGTGCACTTTTTTATTTTGTAAAAAGCCATAGAAATGGAGAGGCAATGAAAAGCAGAGACACCAGTGTTAATAAAGGCATGTGGACACTATCTCTTAAATTTTCTTTTTCTAGAGAGTCTTAGGCTGTTCTTAGAGGAGTCCAGAAGGCAGTCCGAGTTTTCTGATGGAGGACTGAAGGCAGTACTGGGACAGGACGAGTCTATGCTTTCAGACATCTCCGTCACTGCAACACCACTGGGGGAGCGTTCGTGATATGATTAGTGCTGATTTCAGTGGAAAAAATTAAAGGCATATGCACAAACAATATTGAAATTGTACCAGCTGCTCTTTGTAGAAACATCAGATGGCCCAGGTTCATCACTGCCTGAAAGTGAAGATTAAATATAATAAAAAGCCTCATAGGTCAAGCTTTATTGGCATAAACAGCAGAAATTCAATCTGTTTTCAATAAATGTAAATCAATATTACACACCAGTAGGTCTCCGTTCGGTCCGTTCCAGAGCAGAAAGTAGGCCGCTTTCCTGCAAAAACACTACAATAATGAAACTTGATATAAACACAGGGCTCGACAGGGACAATTAGCCTGATTAAAACAGAATAACTAGGAAATGGAAACAAATGAGCAAACACACACAAAGAAACTCAGTTAACATACGACGGTAAAAACTCAAAATGTGGAGTTTCTTAAAACTATATAATGTAGTTAAGAAACATCACACAACCAAGAGTGTGAATAACATCACAATTGAAAATGTGACACTGATTTAATATGACAGTTCAATAAACAAGTAATTCATATTAAGTCACTTTGATTTAGGACGGTTGAGTCAAAGATTCAAACGAATCGTTTGAACGAATGGCTCAATGAACGGGTGCTTTAAAACTATCATTCTTTCTTATTAATTCTTATTTGTATATTCAAAAAAAATATTTAAAACAATCTCATAACATTATTGAAAGCAGTTGTAATTTTTCAGTGTAAATTATTTAATTTGATTGGTGTTTTTTTATTCTAATTTATTTTATTGAGCATTTATTTTATTGATTTGTCATCACAACATATTTTCTTTTGTCAAATCAACTTTATAATAATTTATTTAGTTGAGATAACTTATTATTTTGAGTTTCTGATGGTTAAATTAATCTCCTTCATTGTATTAACTCACTTTTTCCAGTTCAATCAACTTAAAATTTTAAGGCAACCCAGGTTACTTACTTTTTTAAGTTAAACCAACAATAGTTTTTTACAGTGTAGTAATCACAACATTTTTTCTTTTGTCAAATCAACTTAAATAATTTATTTAGTTCAGGTAACATATAATTTTGAGTTTCTGATGGTTCAATTAATCTCCTTCATTGTATTAACTCAATCAACTTTAAAATTTTAAGGCAACCAGGTTACTTACTTTTTTAAGTTAAACCAACAATATTTTTTTACAGTGTGAAATTAAGAATTTAAAATGAAAGATAAAGCATATATTTATAAGATTAGAGGGATAAAATGGTCTTATATGCAGATTTAAATACGTCAATGCTGACTGAACAGTGATTCAGAATAAATTATATTTACAACACAAAAAAATTTAAATAACTTCCGGACAAGCTGATTTTTTACTCGGACGACTGAATGAAAAGACAATGTCGAGTCCTGACTCCTGACACAATACAAAATGCTTTCAGAGAACGCTAAACATATAAAAATGACGAGTCAGCATACTTGTTTCAGTATGTAACGGTCACCTGATCGGGTCTCTGGTTTTTCTTTTTCATGCACAAATCGACATGTTCGGGATACTCGTGAGGAGAGAACACCTCCTGACACAGGAAGCACTTCTCCATCTCTGCTGATCTGGATAGAAAGAGATCGTTCAAATGTGCGTCATGTCTTTTATGACACTACTATTGTACTTTATTCTCAACATGTTCATTGGACGTTTGCTGCACCTACTTGCCAGATCGCTCTGTTAAATTTCCTCTGGTCCTCTTCCGTCGGGCAACAACTACAATAAAATAAAATATTTCATTTTACAAATCTATCAACCTTTTCCACAATTATCTCGCAGACTATAGACTCTATGCACACCAGCTGCATATGCATTTCCACTAAAACCTTGGGGACTCCTTAACTGTTGATTACATTATATATTAAAAAAAAAACTTTTGCTGATAATTTACTCGCCCCCGTGTCATCCAAGATGTCCATGTCTTTCTTTCTTCAGTCGAAAAAGAAATTAAGGTTATTGATGAAAACATTCCAGGATTTTCTCCATATAATGGACTTCAATGGGGACCAAAATGTTCAAGGTCCAAATGACAGTTTCAGTGCAAACTGTTCAAAGGGCTTTAAACGACTCCAGACGATGAATAAGGGTCTTATCAAGCGAAACGATCGCTCATTTAATAAATAAATAACAAAGTTTAAGTTTTATAAGCTCAAATGCTCACCTTGCTCTGTTCTGTGATGCGCGTTCGTGACTCTCCTGTTCGAACCCGTTCATCACAATGAACAAATCTTTTTTTGTGTTGGTTCATTCAACGAACGAAATGAACAAGTTGACTCTGGAAAAGATTTGTTCATTTTGATGAACAGGAGAGTCACCTGAGGCGAGCATGTGGGCTTATAAAACTTAAATTTTGTTATTTATTTATTAAATGAGCGATCGTTTCGCTTGATAAGACCCTTATTCATTGTCTGGAATCGTTTAAAGCCCTTTGAACAGTTTGCACTGAAACTGTCTTTTGGACCTTGAACCGTTTGGTCCCCATTGAAGTCCATTATATGGAGAAAAAACCTTAATTTCTTTTCGACTGAAGAAAGAAAGACATGGACATCTCGGATGACACGGGGGTGAGTAAATTATCAGCAAAAGTTTTTACAAAAGTGAACTACTCTTTTAAGCCCTGCTATTGTATTTCATTTCCATCATTGAATCATTATTTTCCTGTTTATGGTATAAAGCGCTCTATAAAACTAAATATTATAATATTAAATATTATAATATTTAATATATTAATATTATATATATATATATATATATATATATATATATAAAATATTAATATTATTAAAATAAATACTAAATATTATAATAATTATTATTATTATGAAACAGGTGACTTGAACGGTTCCAGAGCTGACCTTGTGCTTGTTCTTCCTGTTGTTCTGCTTCGCCGTTACAGAAAGCGGCGTGCATCTCGATCTTGCTGAAGGGGAAGAGTTTCGAGCACATGGGACACTCCATCCTCTGACCGTGAGGAGGAGCCGCTTCATCTGGATCGATCTCCTGCTCCATCATCTCCTCTGCCACTACAGACGCTCCTCCGCCCTCCTCCACCTCCATCACCTCGCTGACGCTGGCAGCTCGAGACTGGGGCTGTGAACCAGGGACGCTCTCTTACATCACAAGGTCTTCAAGCTCATTTCTTTTAGGATGGTGTGTGTGTTTGTTTCGTGCTACTGTACCTGTGCGGGACTGGTGATCATTAGCTCTGGTGAGCTGTTTCCAGTCATCTGAGTCTCTGTGTTCACATGCAACCGGATTATGTTTATGCCACAGGAAACACTTTCATCATCAACTGAAGAGCTGGAAACTTCAGTCACATACCTGGACAAACGATCTCATCTTCTTCACAGCCCTCGTGAGTCTGGGCCTCCTCTTCCTCCTCCTCCTCCTCAGCTGGACTCGTTATTTGAGTTTCATCTGAAATATCCCACGGAGTTTTCTTCCTGTCAATGAGATGCGATAGGACAGCTTTAAAACACTTTATGTATATATATATGAAGAGTTCAGATGCAAAAGCCTCTAAATGCCATTTGAAATTTTCTTCTTTAATGATGATTTTTATCAAACTTTTATATTTAAGTTCAGTAATTTCACTTAAATAACAATTAATAGGTAATTATCATTGCCATTTAAGTGAAATCACTGAAGCTTGATAAAAATGATCATTCTAGAAGAAAATTTCAAATGGCACTTAGAGGCTTTTGCATCTGAACTCTTCATATATATATTTGCAAATGTAATTTTACTCTGTTTGTTAATGTTTTAACTCAACATTTGTGCAGTTTTTGGAGTATTTTTGGTATCTTTAAATTTTTTTATAAATAATTAAATAAATGTTTATTTAAATAGGCTTTTTACAACAGCATTGTTTTTTTTTGTCGTTTTATAATAAAAGTGGTTAGATAATTCATTAGACCATTCAATGCATTACAAGGCATAATTACTACATTAAAAATACTTTTATAATGCATTTAAGTAAAATTTGATGCTGACTGTGTGCACATAAGCATGTCATCTAACTCTTTCAAAGGGTAGAAAGTGTGTAACAATCTGTGGTGGAAATCTGAACACCAGAACTACTCGCTGTTTTACCTGAACGGTTTATTAGCAGCTGCAGTTGCACGCTCCTCTTGGCTGAAGAAAGGGGCTTTATCCTGTTGAGAAGGCAAACTAGAGATCAGCAACAGGTGCAGCAATGTACTTAACAACATTTTGTCTTTGTTACGGTCAATAACTGGAGTGTCATCTTGTGGTTGATGTTGATATTACACTAAAAACCCTACAAAGCTACTTAACCCTTGTATTATCTTCATTTGTGTCTACACTCATTATCTTTGGGGTCTCCAGGGACCCCAGACAATAACATTACATTTTTAACAGTACATATATATATATATATATATATATATATTTACAAATTTAATTTTACTCTGATTATTAATGTTTTTACTCAACATTTATTCAGTTTTTGGAGTATTTTTGATATCTTTTAAATTTCTATAAATAATTAAATATATATATATATATATATATATATTTTACAAAAGGATGGCATTGTGTGTAAAATTCACTTTATAAAAGACCCAGATTTCTAATTTTCATTCATGGATAATTTTACATGGTTTAATGCAAGATTTTTGACAATTTTTTGGAAAATGCAGTTTTAAAATGAAAAATATCACTTTAACCACTAGATGGCCATAGACCTCCTCTATAAGCTATTTGCTATTTGACTAACCGAACTATATATCTTTTCAAGTTTTTCCAGTTGGATTCATATCTAAATATTATAAAATCACAATAAAAAAACCTGACAAAATTTAGCATTTTTTTTTTGCACTTACAAAAGTTTTTCAATAATTTTACACTATGATTAGAATCAAACCTGAACAAGATTCAAGTGACAGAGAGAAATGTTGTTGAGTCTTTAGAGTATATCATTTATTACAAATATCTGTTTTTAATAAAATTCTATAATTTTAAATCAACGTTTCAGTTGCGAACTGTAAAAGAACAAAAATGAACTGTTATATTACATATTGAGAAAAAAAACCCATAAAAATGCAATGAACTGAACGGCAATAACAAATGAGCAATAAAGCAGTAAAAAACTAAAATTGTTGTAATATATAAATGATTTCCTAAAAAACTGATTGGAAACTTTTTTTTGAACAAATAGTAACAATATGATGAATTTTGTAATATATATATATACATATATATTTTATTTATTATTATTTTATTTTGATAGATCTAGACAGTGTTAAGAGTCGTAGAAAGTTTCATAACATTTGGACAAAGAGAATTTTTTTTAAAAATTAAAAAATTAATTTGCGGGTTAAAAAGACCCCTGGATCCAAGCAGACATGCTGAAATTGTAGTTCTGACCACAAAATCAGTTAATTTCACATGACAGATCTAAACAATCCCCCTGATTTAGAGATTACAGTCACACCAAAACTAGTATACTCACCGCCTGCTCATCTTTAGTCTCTGGAGAAGACACAACTACGTATGTTTCAGTCTGTCCTCCCTCAGCCTCCTCCTGTGACCCCGCCACAGACCCCTGCCTTTCTTCCTCCCTCTCTTCTTCTACTGCTTTTCTGCTCTTGTCTTCTTCATTGTCCTCCTCATCCTCCGACAGCTGAGGAGCCCTGTTGCGCTTCCATCTCCTCCCAGCGAACGGCCTCTCTGAGGAGCCGGGCAACACCTGAAAACAAACAAATGTGTACATCACTAAAACGCTATATATATATAAAGGGTTTTGTTACCAGTGGCTTTGGCAGATCTAAAATGTATTCAGACACCTTTCTCACATTATCACAGTTGATTCGTTATAGTTTAGAAAACGATAATACAATATGACAAGAACTCAGTGGATATTTCAGTGGTTTTGGCCATCCTTCTGTTAGACTCTCACAAATGAATTATGTTGAATATCTGTCCGTTTTCAGCTGTTAAATTTAACTACACTCTTAGATAATACCAATTTAGCTCAAGCAATGCTTAATATTGTTCAGTCTGTGTGTAAAAAGGTCACATTAGCAATTAAAGAAAAAGCGTCTGAATAATTTTTGGTCCCAAATCTTTTATACATTTTACTGGTAATCCACTGTATGAAGAATTTTTGGGTGTAATATGTCACAGATTAATTTATTTTTCTATCCTCACTTACATAAATTAACTATAGTGTCCTGCACCCACTAGTAAAAGAATATAAAAAAATGATGTCTGGTGTCTGAATCTGAATTTTTGGATTGACTGTATAGAATGAAAACTAAATGTGACATAATTAATATTCACGAGGAGAGCTGATTAGTTTCAGATTGTTCCTATAAGCCGTAATGTTTGAAAGCTTGTTTCCACCACTGAATAAAAAAAAACCCGAAAAAAATAATTGCGACTTTTTTATAAGTCAGAATTGTGAGAAATAATTCACAATTAGCAATTCTGAGAAAAAAAGTCGCAATTCTGAGAAAAAAAGTCGAAATTCGGAGAAATAATGTCACAATTCTGAGATATAAAGTCGCAATTCTGAGATATAAAAACGCAATTACGAGAAATAAAGTCACAATTCTGAGAAATAAAGTCGCAATTCTGAGATATAAAAACGCAATTGTGAGAAATAAAGTCACAATTCTGAGAAATAAAGTCGCAATTCTGAGATATAAAGTCACAATTCTGAGAAATAAAGTTGCAATTCTGAGATATAAAAACGCAATTGTGAGAAATAAAGTCACAATTCTGAGAAATAAAGTCGCAATTATGAGAAATAAAGTCACAATTCTGAGAAATAAAGTTGCAATTCTAAGAAATAAAGTCGCAATTCTGAGATATAAAGTCGCAATTCTGAGATATAAAGTCGCAATTCTGAGATATAAAGTCGCAATTATGAGAAAAAAAGTCACAATTCTGAGAAATAAAGTTGCAATTCTAAGAAATAAAGTTGCAATTCTGAGATATAAAGTCGCAATTCTGAGATATAAAGTCGCAATTGCGAGATATAAAGTCGCAATTCTGAAAAATAAAGTGGCAATTCTGAGAAATAAAGTCACAATTCTGAGAAATAAAGTCGCAATTCTGAGATATAAAAACGCAATTGTGAGAAATAAAGTCACAATTCTGAGAAATAAAGTCGCAATTATGAGAAATAAAGTCACAATTCTGAGAAATAAAGTTGCAATTCTAAGAAATAAAGTCGCAATTCTGAGATATAAAGTCGCAATTCTGAGATATAAAGTCGCAATTCTGAGATATAAAGTCGCAATTATGAGAAAAAAAGTCACAATTCTGAGAAATAAAGTTGCAATTCTAAGAAATAAAGTTGCAATTCTGAGATATAAAGTCGCAATTCTGAGATATAAAGTCGCAATTGCGAGATATAAAGTCGCAATTCTGAAAAATAAAGTGGCAATTCTGAGAAATAAAGTCGCAATTCTGAGAAATAAAGTTGTGATTCTGAGAAATAAAGTCGCAATTGCGAGAAAAAAAGACAGAATTTAGACTTTTTATCACACAATTCTGACTTTTTTCCCTCACAATTGCAAGTTCAATCACAATCTCAAAATTCTGACATCTTTTCTCAGAATTGTGAGATATAAACTCGCAATTGCGAGTTATCAGGCAAATTCTAGGGAAAAAAAAAAACTTTTCCCCCCTCAGAATAGTTTATATCTCGCAATTCTGACTTTATTTCTATAAAGAATTGCATGTAAACTCGCAATTGTGAGAAAAAAAGTCAGAATTGTGAGATAAAAAGTCGCAATAACCTGTTTTATTTTTCATTGTGTGGCGGAAACAAGCTTCCATAGTAATGTGATGTTTTGTCAGGTGATGTCACTCACGGGCTGCCCCCAATCTGCTTTGCGCAGCAGCTTCCGCTGGGCCTCCTTCAGGCTCTTCTCGTACACCTCCATCTGACACATGATCACACGCGTGTACTCGTCCGGGCTTTGCCCCATGGGACAGAAAGGCACTCCCCAGTAGTATGAGATTGTGCATGGTCCTTTTTTTCCCACTGAAGTATGTGTCGGTTTACGGTCAGAGGGTTGGGACTCGGCACCTTTGGACACCCTCGAGTCCTCCTCCAGGACAGACCGGGACATTTGTGTGCCTTGTGTGGAAGAATCGAGGGTGATGGTCGCTGAAGATACACAGGACTGGTTTGGGGAAAGCCCAGTCCTGATTGAAATCTTCTTGACTGGGCTTGGAAAGACAACCTGCAGAGCAATGACATCATTTTTCAATTCTGGTTAAACGTGGATGTTTACATTAGCTATTGGAATATTTTTGTAATCAGCACCTATTATATTTTTTGGACATGCACTGATGCAAGTGATAGTTCATTTATGTGGATTTTTTGACTCAAAATTCTGAATACAGGCATATGGCAGATTTGAATTTCTAGACAACACAACATTAGCTGTATCTGGTTATGGCAATATTGTGTTTACAAGAATCGGAAAACATTGAAATACTGATTAATGGAATAATATTATTGTGCATTAACATGCAGTTGTTTTAAATTTACAAACTGTTAACTTTAAAGTACAGTATCCTGCCTACCTCTTCTTCTTCATCATCATCCTCATCTGCTAAATGCAAGACCATGTGACTGGTAAATTCATTCCAAGACTGGTTTGGAGCTTTTTCTGCAGTTTAACACATGATGAAATGATTAGGGTGAACCCAAGTGTTCAGAATCACAGATATTGTGCACTACTGGTCAAAAGATTGGGGTCGGAAATAAATAAATAAATAAATATATATATACACACACACACACACACAAATATATATATATATATATATTTACGTTTTTGAAAGAAGTCTCTTGTCAGACTTCTTACACGTTTTTGTAGGATTCATTGGTAAATAGCAAGTTTAAAAGAACAGCAATTATTTTTTTTACATTATACATGTCTTTACTACGGAGGCGTATTGCATTCACTTGAAGAAAAAAAAATCTACTCTGTTTTTCTGAATTAACAAGTTAATTTTTCATGAGAAAAAAAATTTATCTGTTTTTCTGAATTAATGAGTTAATTTTTCATCAGAAAATGTTTTTTTGCTCTGATTTTCTGAATTAATGAGTTAATTTTTCATGAGAAAAAAAGTTTTTGCTCTGTTTTTCTGAATTAATGAGTTAATTTTTCATGAGAACATTTTTTTTGCTGTTTTTCTGAATTAACGAGTTAATTTTTCGTGAGAAAAAATGTTTTTGCTCTGTTTTTCTGAATTAACGAGTTAATTTAGAAAAACAGAGCAAAAACTTTTTTTCTCATGGAAAATTAACTCATTAATTCAGAAAAACAGAGCAAAATATTTTTTTCTCATCAAAAATTAACTCATTAATTCAGAAAAACAGAGAAAAAAAATTTCTCATGAAAAATTAACTCATTAATTCAGAAAAACAGAGACATTTTTTTTCTTCAAGTGAATGCAATACTTTACAGTGACTCTGTATAAAAGTATTAACAGTACATATAAACATATATTTAAAAAGGCTGAATAGTTGGCCTGGCTGAATCAACATTTGTATGGAACCATCGCACAGAGAACCCAATAACTCAACAGGCCCTGTCGGCAGGAACCAAACTCGCTCTGTGTGGGGACCAATACTACAAAACACAGCTCAGTCTTGCAGCAACAGTGGGTCGACCACAACTGCTTTACTTCCATACTCAACACTAAGCATTTCCTTTGACATGACTACACATCCCCAAAGTACCACTTAGAAATGAAGTGAACTCTTGGTTCTAGGCTCATGTCTCAGAGTAAATAGAGCAAACATTGCCAGGAGTGTAAGAAACGACATACCAGTGTCAGATTTTACATTCTCACCCTGAGTGGTTTGATCCTCCACTTGCTTTTGGTCAGGATTGTTCTGTTAAAATAATACAATAGAGTTAGAACACAAAAAGAGATGATAGATAGAGTAAGGGATGTTGTAATCCCAAATCACATTTTATGTATCCTATACAGAACGAGAATGAGTAACATACCTAGAATTTTACAGATACTAACGGACCGGTTTCCACTGATTTTTACACATAAGACCTTCTTGGGTAGAATTGTGTCATTTTAAGTAAAATCTTTAAATAAAATGATTAGAACATGCATTACAGCGGCCTATTTGATACCATGAGCGATAACTGTCCACACATTTAACCTGAAGAACACACACACTATTGTTTAAATGGACTTTTTAATGTTTTTGGAAGTCTCTTATGCTCACCAATACTGCATTTTATTTGATCAAAATACAGTAAAAACAGTATGATTCTCAATTTTTCTTACAATTTAGAAACCACTTTTCATTTCAAACATAATCATAATTTATTCGTGTGATGGTGAAGCAACATTTTTTTTTGCATCATTACTCTTCAGTGTCACGTGATCCTTCCATCATTGAGGTTAATATGCTGATTTGGTGCTTAAAACTGTAAAGCCTAACTTTACTTCACTATATTTCTATTAAATCCTAATTTAATTATGACAAATTATATATCATTGGAAAGGTCTAAGACTTCTAAATAGATATTCTACCCGTTTTGTGTTACAAATTATGTAGGAAGAGTAATTGATTAATTTATGACAAGAGTGCACCTCAAAAAATCTGCATCATGACAGGAGTTTTGACCTTTGTCACAAAAAGTCGATGCACCCACTTTTAATCATTGAAACTTCTGTTTTTATGCTATATAATCTAGCATTTTTCAATAAAAAACAAAAAAATTATAGTATAATATTATCCTCTAAAAATTATAATATTTATTATCCTCTAAAATATAATATTATCGCCTTTTTTATTATATCACATATTTTAGTAGTTATCATAAATTAGGTATCATTTGAAAGCTTATAAACTCAGAATTCATCCTGTGAAAACTGTTTTATAATTAAACGTTGCGTTACCATAGAAACGGTACTTATTTTATCAGGCTCCTCCCCTTTTGGACATCATTATATGTCATCATTATGATCAAAACCTTTTCTAATCTTGACAAAACACATATTGTCAGAAAGGTTTGAGTCTCAAGGTTCCAAATTTTGTGACAGAATTGATATTTGGACAGAAATCTATTAAGAATATATACAACTAAATTCAATGGCACCCGGTGGCTATTTTTGGTACTACGCCTAAACAAAATCTCATGGGAACTTAAATTTTTGTGATTAAGAAACATTTTTTAGTGTTAATGTTAAAAAAAATTGTGGTACGTAATATTTTTGTGGAAACCGTGATACATTTTCTTTGCTGTTTCTTTGAAATAGAAAAGTTGTGTAACATTATTAAGACGTAACTCACTTTTGATCCATGCTAAATCTTTCAAACGACAACACAATCGTAGTAATCAGTAAACAGTAGCGTAACTGTTTTATTTGAAGCTGTCCTACTTACACTCGTTTCAGTGACGTCTTCATTGCTGTTTTCAGGCACACATTTGGGGCTTGATATCTGGGATCTTCTAGAAGGTGAAAGGCACGTATCTGGATCTGTGCTCAAACCTTGGCTTAGCTGTGTTGCTAAAGGAGCATCTTCATCAGGTATTTGAGTATCGTCTTCCTCCCCGTTGGCATCTCGATGGCCATCTTTGTCCTCTGGCAGATGGCTTGTTGGTTTGAAGCGATCCTGAGTGGAGACTTCTGAATCCTTCTGTGGGGACAGAAACCTGTCGGCGTAGGTGTCCTCGGGGTGAAAGTTCATTGGGCCTGCGCTCCCCGGGATGAGTTCCTGACTCAGTTTCTCCACACATACTACAGGATGGTGAATCAAGCTGCGATGCAGGGGGAAGACAGGGGACATCTGGGACTCTGAGCGAGACTTGAAGAGCTCATCCTCCGGAGTGTCGCTGATGACTGTCAGTTTATCTGAGGTTTTGTCCTGGGAATATGCATCAACATGTGGGAAACAAAGGGAAGGTTAATACCTTTATAATTAACCCTAAAACTGTATTCTGGACAAATGTGGGCAAAATAGTTTTCAAAAATACTTCCCTTGATCTGAGCGGTACAAGACTTGGCTACTTTTCCTAAGTTTGCCTCCTGAACACACACAATGTTTTTTTGACTCAATTCTACAATGATAAGTGGGTGAAAAAAAAAACTCCTCAATCTTGTATTTGGGTCAAAAATGGGCACCCATAGAAATGAAATTAATAGGAAAAACTGTAATTTAGAGCATTCTAAAATAAGCCAAAATAAGTTATTCAAGCTAAAACCTAAAGATGAAGTGACTTTGGTGTCTTATTTTGGCTTATTTTAGAATGCTCTAAATTACAGTTTTTCCTATTCATTTCATTTCTATGGGTGCCCATTTATGACCCAAATACAAGATTAAGGAGTTTGTTTTTCAACCACTTAACATTGTAGAATTGAGTCAAAAAAATATTGTATGTGTTCAGGAAGCAAACTTAGGAAAAGTAGCCAAGTTTTGTACCACTCAGATCAAGGGAAGTATTTTTGAAAACTATTTTGCCCACATTTGTCCAGAATACAGGACAAATCTTTAGGTTTTAGCTTGAATAACTTATTTTAACCCTTGTGCTGCATTAGATTTTTAACACCGTTGAGTGCATTAAGGACCAAAAATGGCCACATATTAAACATTGCCTAAAATATTATATATTATTATTATTTTCCACTTTTACCAAGTTAAATCTTTTAACCAGCATCAGTCCTCATCATAACTACCAAATATGTATTCAATTTCAGGATTTTAACCCTTTAATTACCAGTTTTGTTTGCGAAACCATCGATTTGTATAAGAGGAAAAAACACAAAAATTCAATTATTTTCAATAAACTAAATGCAAAGAGAAAACTTTAGATTTGGATTATCACAGTCCCACTTTGCAAAAAATCCCACTTGGCGCGTTAGAGACCAAAAATGGCCACCTATTAAACATTGCCTATTGCCTAAAATAAGGTGCATTTCCACCCATAGGGAATAAATATGTAGTGACGTCATCTGGTGGAATACACTATATAATGCAAATATAATGCTTTTGCTTCAAAATGAAAGGATGTTTGTGCAAAAATCATGTTTCATGTATTACTGACAGCCTCAGATTTAAACAACGTTTTAATGGGTTTCAATGGGCCATTTTTGGTCTTTATGGTGCTGAGTGTTACTATTTGATCTACACAGTGTGTGTTATACATATTTTGCAAAATGGGATCACATTTTTTACATGTATCCAAAAAGTCACAATTTTGCCAAATTTCATACCATTTGCATTAAAACAGCCAAAATAGTCAAAGAAATTAAACTGCAAAAGACCAAAAAAGTCCCTAATGCAGCATAAGGGTTAATATCATTCCAATAAGTTCTTGCCTCGTTAATCAACATGAACGAATCTTTTTTCGTGTCATTTGGTTCATTCAACGAACGAAACGAACAAATTGACTCAGAAAAAAAGATTCATTCATTTTGACGAAAGAATTCAAACAGGAGAGTCACGAACGAGCATTTGAGCTTATAAAACTTAAACTTTGTTATTTATTTATTAAATGAGCGATAGTTTCGCTTGATAAGACCCTTATTCATCGTCTCGAATCGTTTAAAGCCCTTTGAACAGTTTGCACTGAAACTGTCTTTTGGTCCCCATTGAAGTCCATTATATGGAGAAAATCCTGGAATGTTTTCATCAAAAACCTTAATTTCTTTTCGACTGAAGAAAGAAACACATGGACATCTTGGATGCCACGGGGGTGAGTAAAATATCAGCAAAAGTTTTTTCAGAAGTGAACTACTCCTTTCAGATCATTTTGACAATTTAGAGGCCTTGGAAATGTCTGTATCAAATATGATACAGTAGGCTTTAGGGTTATGAACAATATAATGTGACGTGATTTCATGAAAACTAACCTGAGAGGTCGCAGGAGTCTTGGAGAGCTGCGTTAAACTCCTCGAAGAGGTCGTCTGTGACAGATCAGGCATTTCTAGCAGTGGACTAGTGTTTTCCCTCTCAGTCTCGCTGTGTCTCGGATCTGGTCTGGGGTAAGACAGCTTTCGTCTCAAGTGCAGTACTGTGTTTGCTACATCCTGCTGCGGTTGCCCTGAAGAGCTGGCGGCTTCATCCTGACCCTGCGAGTCGTTTACAGCGCTCTCCTGCAGAAACACATGCAGCATTTTTGATTAAAGCCATTCTGCTCTTTTGGTATATGAGACTTGTGTGACTTAAGGCTGGAAATCCACAACACATTTGCACAGATTTTGGTCAGACCGAAGCGCCCGCGGCCTTAGATCACTCGGACGTGGCTGTGGTTACAGGAGGTAAAAACGATATAAATACTGTTCGTTTTCTCACAAAAACCGCTCGTTTCGTGTCTTAGGCCATCAGTGTGTACTTACATTTACGAGTCATTAAATCATGTTTAATTTGGACTTCTCTGTGCTGCTCTTTGAGGTGGTGACTAGAGCCAGACCAATATATCGGTACACCGATATTAGGCATTTTCCAAACTATCGGTATCGGCAGTTATAATGGCCGATAAATGAATATTTAAAAAATAAATTAATAACGTACGAAAACCGCCTCATGAGTGTTGGAGTTGTATAGTTTGTCCACCAGAGGGCACTCTACACCATTCCTGTTGGCAAGCTAAACACTCATAGACTAGCTAACCATAAAGCTAATGCCAATATCATCAGTATGTTCTGTTGTGACAATAAAAGAAACAAATTTCTTTTTAAAATGCATTATCATATTACATATTATTTTAGTTAAAACTCTTAAATGACTACAAATAACTGATGTTAGGGAAATCTGTTAATGTTTTGTTGCGCGTTTCCGAAATAAAAAAAAATATCGGCCCATATATCTGAATATCTAATTTTAAAACCAAAAAATATTTGTATCGGCCTTCAAAATCCTTTATCGGTCGGGCTCTAGTGGTGGCCATAGACCTCCATTATATGACTGACACACAAGAACGCTTTGACCTAAAAATATCAAAATTGAAACTACTGCGGAAACAAAGACACCTACATCTTGGATGCCCTTGAGGTAAGATAAAACATGCCAAAAATTAATTTCAAAGTGAACAAATCAGTTCTCATTTTTAAAAGTCGTGTAGTGGATTCCAGCCTTTAGGAGAAAAAGTGTTTCCCCAACATGAAGACTTTCTTCTATGGCTTTCTGTATGTCGCTGTCTTCCAGCTGTCTCTGTCTCTGTGCTGCACTGTTGGCTTCCTGAGCGCTCAGTCTCATGGCCAAGAGCAACATCTCTTCTTCCGTCATCTCTGAAAGTTCATGGCATAGAAGGGTCTGAATGAGATGTATGGCTAATATTTCAGGCACAATTTATGATTTGTTAAGACAATCTGAGTTGCGGTACCTTGTAGTTGGGACTCGTTCTCTCTTCGTCTCCTCCGGGATGTCCGAGAGGATCGTTTAAGGGAACTATCGTCCTCCTCCTAAGGATAAAAAGGTCAAATCTAAAGTCAGTTTATTTGAAATTAACAATAGTTATGTATAGAAATGCCATAGTTATAAAAGTCACATGAAACAGAAGTTGCAATAGTCTTTTCTTCACTATTGTGGCGTATAGGGCGGGACTTGATTTTGTCCATGGGGTTTTGATTGGTCAATCTCATGTGAGTGACAGGTTGTCTTGTCCTCACGTCATTAAAAGTTGTTGTAAGAAGGAGGGGGAAGTTATTTTGCATTTGGTGACGTTACTGGCACTGAAATGAGCACAACACAACACAGCCAACTAAGCCAATACTAAATATGTGGTGCTAATGTTTAGCAGAAATATTTCTAGTATTTCTTAAAGCGAAGTCGTTGTTTTCCCCACACGACCACTAACACACAGACACACACATACTGCAAACACAGTACCTCTTGATCAGAATCAGATATAACCAGGGTCTCCTCATTGTGCTCCACTCTGCTGACTTTAGCTCTTCTTCCGCTTTCATCCAGCGTGCGCTTCCGGCGGGGCATCCTGCGACCTCAACAACATTAATTTTCCCTCTCTCAAACTTACACACCTTTAGACGCGCTCTCTGAGACGCTACCTCAGCTAACTGCTCAGAAACTTCGACTGAACGCGTTCAATGTTCATATCAGGTTATACAATGTTAGTTAATCCAGTCAACGGCTCGAAAAACAAGGATTTCGATTCCAGAAAATGTTCACAAGCGACGAAACAAGAGTCACGTGAGACAGGAGAGACGTTACGTCATCATAGCCGACAGCCAGCGCGCGCGCTGGATCGAGTCATTTCTGTGAATCAGTTTGTTTCAAAGAACCGGTTCAATGATTCTTTTACGTCGCCGCATGACGCTGAATTTTAAATGTAGAAAAAAAAAATCCATAGACATTAACAAAAACGCAAATGCAATAGTAAAATACATACAAATAATGAAATTAAAGGACGTCACAAAAATAAATTAATTTACCATCATTTTTTAAGGGAAATTTTTATAGACTCAAAATAAGTTGAGTTGTTACTCCAATGAATATATATATATATATATATATATATATATATATATTTTCATTGGAGTAACAACTCAACTTATTTTGAGTCTATAAAAAAAATGAATATATATATGAAGAGTTCAGATGCAAAAGCCTCTAAATGCCATTTGAAATTTTCTTCTTTAATGATGATTTTTTATCAAACTTGTATATTTAAGTTCAGTAATTTCACTTAAATGGCAATGATAATTACCTATTAATTGTTATTTAAGTGAAATTACTGAACTTAAATATACAAGTTTGATAAAAATCATCATTAAAGAAGAAAATTTCAAATGGCATTTAGAGGCTTTTGCATCTGAACTCTTCATATATATATATATATATATATTCATATTAAACAGATCCATGATATACATGTTAATTTGGATAAAGTAAAACTGTTGATAGATTGTTATCAGCGTGGTATATTAATGCTTCAACGTTTAAATACAGGTAAATCGCAGTAATTAATTTATTGGCATATAGCCTGCTGCTTATTGTATTTTTTTTTTTCAAAATTAATTTACAACGTTGTTTATAATTAAATATGCCCCAATTTAGTTTGCCGAAGCCAAAATTCAGCTAATAAAACATTCATTTAGAAAAAATGTTTTAAAGTAAATATCCCTACAACAAAATTGTGGTGTTAGCGCGAGAATTGGATCGATTCAGAATCACACCACTTCAACACACAGAAAACGATTTATTCTCAAGTAGCTACAACATTTGAGATGATAATAATTACATATTTGTGTCAAATCTGTGGCTTAGGGGGGATTAAAAGTTCATTTTGCTTTACTTCAAATTGTAAGATGGTAAACAGCTAGTTGGAAGATTCGCCGTAACTTAAAAAGAATAGTAGTTAGTAACGAATTGTGTTTATACACAATTAACTTAACTACATTACAGTTAGCAACACGACTTGTTTACCTCGTCTAGATTCTCTTATATATCCTTGAATCATGCGAATCGCTTAAATAATTGTGTTACGCATGCAGGATAAATGGTGCACATATTTGTTTGTAGATAGAATAAAAAAGGGTTACAGCAGCATTTTAGGTATGAAGAGACCTGTGCGGTGCATGTCTCATCTGCGCATGCGCAACCCGCCTCCTGCATCCATCATGGCGCAGCAAGAGCCGAATGGAGATTTTCCATATTTACCTTCAGGGGCGGCCGAGGGTAAGAGATCGGCGTCACTCAATCAGAATAAATGGTGTTACGTTCGATGCATTATTTATAAGGAAAACATGACATTTATTCCGAGAATGTGCAGTGCCTGAGTGTGGGAAAGAGTGTAAAGCATGGTAGCCTAGCTCAAGCTCTCAGGGCTGCTGCTTTAGTGTGTGTTGGCAGAACAGTACACAAGGTCGATGTAAGACATAGTCTGATACTTGCAATTAAATGCATAGAAAGTCTATTTCAGCTCTGCATACTTGGCCTTGTAGCTGTGTTTTGTATGTTTATTTAATACAACAATGAAATGCCCCTTTGTAGTGACTGTTTCTGATGCTGACCTGTCTTTCAGTGAACCGAATGATAAAGGAGAACAGTGACTTGTTCTCTGATTCTCAGTGTAAAGTGTGTAGCGCTGTCTTAATCTCAGAATCCCAGAAACTTGCACATTATCAGGTAAGCTTTCACATTCACATAGACAAAGTTTATATGATCGTCCTTTGTTCGTCTGTCAATAAAGTACAAAACGTGGTTTTAAGGGCAAAATATTGATTGCAAGTATTTCAGGCTGTGTTCACAATGACGTACTGGCATACTACTCGTACTATTTCTGCAGTATGTCTACCTTTATGTGTTTTTGTGTGCATGTAATTCTCGGATTACCAACTGAATTTGACTAACTCTGCAGTATATAACCGCACACATAGCCAAGTGCTATCGATAGTGTATAGTAGAGGCAGGACACTTAAATTATATTTTAAAGGAGACATTTTGTACGCCCATTATGGTGCTCAAATAAGAGAAGAGTATGATACCATTCATGACAGAATTAATTGCTGATTTTAAATATATTAGTTAAATTAAGTGTGTTGCTGATAATTTACTCACCCCCATGTCATCCAAGATGTCCACGTCTTTCTTTCTTCAATCGAAAAGAAATTAAGGTTTTTGATGAAAACATTCCAGGATTTTCTCCATATAATAGACTTCAATGGGAACCAAACGGTTCAAGGTCCAAATGAGAGTTTCAGTGCAAACTGTTCAAAGGGCTTTAAACGACACCAGACGATGAATAAGGGTCTTATCAAGCGAAACGATCGCTCATTTAATAAATAAATAACAAAGTTTAAGTTTTATAAGCTCAAATGCTCGCCTTGCTCTGTTCTGTGATGCGCGTTCGTGACTCTCCCGTTCAAACTCCTGTTCAAAGTCTCTTTCAGAGTCATTTGGTTCATTCAGAGTTGACTCGGGGAAAGATTCGTTCATTTTGATGAACAGGAGAGTCACGAACGCGCATCACAGAACAGAGCAAGGCGAGCATTTGAGCTGAAACCCATGAAAATCATCTGGTCATTTGATCTGACTGTCAAAGACATTTTTTCCCCAAATGTGGATAAACTACACACTGTTTCACATACTAAACTAGCTTAGTGGTAAAGTTTACAAAACATCAGCTAAAGGACAAATTAGGACCTTCTCAGTGTTAACCTTCCCGTCTCTTTTTTTGTAGAGCAAAAAACATGCGAGCAAAGTACGCCGGTACATGAGCATTCACGGTGATGCGGAGCCCAATGCGAAACGGTTGAAGACTTCAGATGTCGCTGTAAGACTTGTTGAATATTCGGTCACGGATATGTCTGTGTCCAGTATTAATGGGCAGTGTTCTGTGTTGCAGGCCAGTGATGTCGATGAAGGGGAGAAATACAAAGCCTGCAATGTGTGCAACATGTCGTTCTCTTCCCCGGTGGTGGCGCAGTCACATTACCAGGGCAAAGTTCACTCCAAGAACCTTCACTTGAAGACCTACGGTCAGCAGACTCCTGGTGAGAACACTTGATTATCATTCAATTTAATAGTAGATGGTCTTGCTCTGCGATCAGTTTGCACTGGCAATGCATAAAACAGGTTTTTACTGAAATAAACAAACCTTTGCACCATATTCTAATTTTTCGAGTTTCACCTGTATTTTTGTTATTAAATATTTCATAATATTATAATATAATATAGGGCTGGGTATTGAGACAAATTTCACAATTCGATTCAATATCGATTATTTTGGATATCAGTTACAATAAATGGCCATTTTTCTCAAGGGAATCAAATCTCTTAACTAATGCTGTAAACTATGGGAGTCTAGTTGTAGCCTATAGGCTTCATTAGCCTAATATGAAGGTAATAATGAACTGTTTTGTAGCTATATAAACACTTAAATTACACTTTTATTTATTTTTATAATAAGAAGATTATGTGAAATATAAACATTTAAATGGTGGCTGTCATAAAAACTTGCCAGATTTATTCAAATATGCATTAAATATTGAAGAACATTAAGATTATAATGCATATGTAATATGGTGTATATATTTAGCAAAATGCTCCTCTCTAGAGTTATTTTTTCTAGCTGACTAACGAGTTTATGTGGGTTTTTCTGAGGTAAATATGACAATACATTGATTACAAGCTGTTTAACTGACGTCTTTCCACGGTTGAAACGCTGATTGAGCGAATCAATGTGACATGATCCGGATTTGGATAAGTTGTACTCTATCTTTAACACACTTTCAGATGCTCATTCATGTTTATTTGGCGCTGTGACTGGTATTATTAAGCCGGAAGAGAGATCAGCGCTGCTGCTTCTCCAGAGCGATCTCACGCCACAGCGACAAAACACTATTTATGTTTTTGAATTTCTAAAGAAAATGGACGTAATTTGAAAATTGAGACTTTGTTTCATATCAATAGTAACAAAGGACAAAGATTATTGCGATTTTTTGGATGCGCGCAGCCGCGATACAATGTCCCATTCATTCAAATGAAACAGGATGACTAATCGATTCTTGAGATTTAAGAATCGACATCGGTTCGTAAAAATGAGAATCGATTAATATCGAGAAATCGATATTTATTACCCAGCCCTAATATAATATTATATTCCGAACATGGTTATAACGGGTGATTTCACCTGAAAGGCTGACCTGTTGTGTTGTCCCTCATGTTCCAGCATTACCTCAGGCCAAAGCACAGGTGAAGAAAAATGAAGGGCTGCCTAAAGGTGTGCAGGGGCCGGCCGAGCGTGACCCCAACCGCTTCTGCTCCATCTGCCAGGCCTCCTTCAACAACCCCCTGATGGCCCAGCAGCACTACAACGGCAAGAAACATAAAAAACACCTGACTAAACAGAAGCTGATGGAGACCTATGGGCCGTCCATTGTACCAGGTCAGAACATAGAAGGGGGGTCTCACAGCCTTCATGACATCAGACAGGAATCATCATGTAAGGAATTACATCCAGTCAGAAAAATAGCATTCATTTTGGTGGCTTTTTTAAATTAATAATTCATGTATAAATGTGAAGTTTTTTTTTTTTTTTTAAAGTACAGACCTCACAATTCTGTGAAAAACATTTTTTTTGTTTGTTTTTAGAAGTCAAAATTACTTTCAGTGGTAAGCGACTGCATCTCTAGTCGTATTTAACCTTTTTTCAATTAAGGTCCTAACATTATTTTTTACTTATTGCCATATTGCAAATGAATGGGTTGCACAAAACAAAAGGAATATTATTGAATACATTTGCATGCACATCAAATTCTGTTTAACAAAGAATTTGATGGTTATTGCAAGTAGTGTTTTGATCATTATCATTATTATTAAAAAAAAATGTGCATTCTAAATGTGTATATCACAATGTAATTGTTTTTAAAACGTTCACACAGCAGTGTTGTTATTGATGATAAATGATCCTAAAATATATTTAAAAAAAAAAAACATTTTCATTAATTAAAATAAAACTAAAAAAAAAAAAATTGAAATGTTGCCTTAGCAACTAACTGAAATATTTTAAGTACTAAAATGACAAACGAAAGCTAAATAGAAAAATGACAAAAGCTCAAAATTACTAAAACATTACGAAAACTAAAATGGAAATATAAAAATATAAGCTAATTCAAAATATTAATAAATATTATACAAGTACTAAAATTTTAATTACAATAAACTAGGGCTGTCAAATGATTAATTGCATCCAAAATAAAAGTGGGTGCACTGTGTATAATTATTTTGTATGTATGTGTGTATATATATATATATATATATATATATATATATATAAACACACGTATATTTGAGAAAAAATATGATTTATGTATAAAATATTTATATATAATATAAATTATATATAAATCTATATACAGTATGTACATGAAAATAATTCTTAAATGTATACAAGCATGTGTGTATAGTGCACCCACATATATTATGTAAACACAAACATTTATCTTGGATGCGATTAATCATTTGACAGCACTACAATAAACCAAAAAATAGAAAATGACAAAAGCACATAACAAAATGACTAAATATAAAATAATAGCGAATTCAAAATGCACAAATCAGTTTGTTTTTCCTTGAGAAAAAATGACGTACTGCACCTGATATGCATCCGAATGGATCAATATTAAATGGAAAAGTTGAAATTGGTCAGTGACTCTCTTTGTTGTTGTGTTTGTGTCAGTAAAATGTTAAATGTGCTTTCTGTCAGCCTCCTCACAGAAGGGCTACCCGTGTACTGTGTGTAATATTGAGCTGAACTCTGTGGAGCAGTACCAGGCCCACATCAGCGGCTCCAAACACAAGAACCAGTGAGTATATCACGCTGCTTTCGGGAAAACACTTTCTTATTGGCCAACAAATAATGTATCCCCCCCCCCATTTCCACAGCAATAAACCCAAGAAAGGGCCAAACGCATTCGCCGGCCCACCCGACAACTACCAGCCCGATTTCCAGTATCCGCCCGGCCAGGAGGGTGCGGAGGCCGGGGAGGACTGGAACCGCTTCACTGAAGGCTACGAGTGAGAAGATGCCCTCCTCGTCTCATTTGTGACAAGCTTCCTCTGTTTAGGCACAGGTCTGCACTGTGCATCTCCTAATGCCAGCTATTCACCACAATGCATCTCTTCCTGACCATCCTCACACACAGTTGAAGGGACCACAATCCATAACCGAAAGCAACGGAGGCGAAACTTAAGAGTGCTGCTTTTTTTCCCCCCCCCCGAGTATGTTTATTAGTGTTTTTGGTTTACAGAAATTAATTTCCATGTTCTCCACATACATATGCAGATGTTTGTTCTAAATGATCGATACTCTTATTTGTTGCTTTTTATCTTAAACCGCTCAAGCTCCACGTTTTCTGTTAAATGAATGTCGGATTTGATAGTTTGCAACATTTTGAAGAGTGCTTTCTTTCTTAAGTTCTGATTTTCTACGTCAATTTTGGAGAAATCTTATGTATTTTTAAGCAATTTTTAGGGTGGGCAGTCTAGTAGTTGTCTTTCATTTCTCATGGGTCCTTTACATTTCCATGTAAACGTGACTCTTTAAGTAGGAAGTATGTTGTAACTTCATATGCTTAGAGATTTAAGCTCACATCCAAACTGAACTCGTCCTAGTTATTAAAATTATCCAATCAGAAAAAATTAGGGTGATTTATTTTAGTTTCCATTTAGGCACAAACGCATAAGTTCATCTTGACGTGGTCATCTTTGCCGTGTATTCTGGTGTGTTACTCTTTTTCAAAGTCAAACTAGTAAGAAATGGCTTAGTTTCAAACGCTAGGGAAGCAGAAATGTAAGGAGTTTCCGATATGTGTTTATTTTTGCAATGCACATTACATTGCAGATTGTCCTTGGCATAAGAGACTGACGAGCAGCAATAGTTCAATTAGCGTTTAGCACCTGCGTATTAAACAATGCCTCAGTTTAAGAGTCCGTTTATTCGGGATTGTATATGATGTTATTGTGAAAGGTTGAAACGCTACTTTGTCACTAAAGCGCCGATAGTTTTTACTCTAAGCGTGGTGTGTTAGATTCATACAGACCCTACTGTATCCGTAGATCTGTAATCATAATCCGTTCTGCTATGAGTGAGTTTAGACGGTGCTGTTACACTGATGAATGTTTTTGCAATCTTGAAGGCTTCTGCGCAACACAACGGCAATTCTGTGAACGAATAGGGCCTTCAGACTTGGTAGCATATATGTATTTGATGTCATTTTGCTTTTTATTGGTCAAATTTCTTTTCAATAGACATTGTGAGCCTAAAAAAAATGTATGTCACTTTTCATCCAGTAAAATGTTTTGAGAACTCCTGTATTTCTGACATGTTTTAATGAACATAACTAAAATTGGTCCATTTATTCAGATTTTTTCAACGTGCTATTTCTCATAAACGTGCATAGAACGGGAAACCAGCGTGTGTGTATGATTACGATAACAAATTAATATATTTAGCAGTTTGTAGCAATGCATGACGGACTGTTTTTGTACAGATATATAATAACTGGACGTGACCGACACATTTAAGTTAAAAATGGCTTTTACATTTAAAATAAGGTGGATACCGGTACTTCAAAAGGGCCATATTAAAAAATAATTAAGTCCACTTATAATTAAGTTTGCCGTTTTTCATTTGTTCTTTATGCAAGCTTGTTTTACACCATAGAATACAACATAAAAAAATGTAACTGCTTTTTATCTCGCAATTCTGAGTTTTTTTTTTTAGAATAGGCTATATATGATATAAACTTGCAATTGTGAGTTATAAAGTCACACCTGCGAGATAAAAAGCAATTCTCTTTTAAATAGTTTTATTTTGTGGCAGAAACAAGTTTCGAATGAAAGCTGCCGTAAGCAATGTTCCCAATGCCCTCAGAGACACTGAAGAATCACTGAATATTGCACCATTAAAGGAGTAGTTCACTTTTAAAAAAAATTTACTCACCCCCGTGTCATCCAAGATGTCCATGTCTTTCTTTCTTCAGTCGAAAAGAAATTAAGGTTTTTGATGAAAACATTCCAGGATTTTTCTCCATATAATGGACTCCAATGGGGTCCAAACTGTTCAAAGGGCTTTAAACGATTCCAGACGATGAATAAGGGTCTTATCAAGCGAAACGATCGCTCATTTAAAAAAACAACAACAGTATCCCTTTAATTAGCACTGAACTTTATGCTTTATTTATATATCATAAAATAAATAATAAAAAGCATGCATGTTCAGACCTTGTCCTCTAGATGGCGTACTTTACACACTGGGACAAGATGGATATTGGGCCAGTATACATGTATATTCTTTGAAATGCATTTGTATAAACTTCTCCGAAATCTAATCAAATCTATTGCTTATAGACAGAACCGTTCACCATCTGTAAATAAATCACGAAGGGTGAATTTTTAGCATTAGAATCAGATTCTCACCGTCAGTGTGGTTTATTGTCTATAAACATTTGTCTTTGCTATACAACATGGATAATAAATCAACTGTAATAACGAATAACGAACAAACATCAGTTAAATGTACATAGTTGCTATACTTAAAAATATATATATTTTCTCACATTTTTGAGTTGAGACTAGTCTACTAAATATTTTTGTAGCTAAACAGATTTTTAGTTCCCAGCATGCTTTGCATAGGGCTGCATCAGGAGATTAAGTGTCAAAATTAAATTTTATTTGATTATTGTTATTGTTCAGTTAGACTATGACTTTTAAAAGAGATGTTTTTGCAGTTGCCATTGTGTTATAGTGTTACTGATATTATTGCTATACCCAAGAGTTCATAACTCTCTTTAGACTGGAAATTGTTACCTCAATTTTATTGAGTATATTCAGGGTTTGCTTTTACAGTGACAGCACTATTTCCAGTTCCCGTGCCCCTCGTGTGCTGTAAAGAATCAATGCGGCTTGATTTTGCCAGGTATTTCCATTCATAAAAAGGCAATGGGGAGGAGGCATGACTATTTTCATTGATAAGATCTATTTATTCGAAGGGGGAGGTATCTGGTGCTTTCCATTCACTGAACGAGAGGAGTCCTGCCCCTCCAGCGAGGCGCCACGGTGTATAAACAGCCCAGTCGTATGTACTTTACCAGCATGCTGGAACATAGACTCCCTGTGTGAGAACGAACACCACCCACCGTCGTATATTCATATTGGCACCGTGTGAGGTTTAGCTCTCCAGTGAATCGCTGTTATTTACAGGCATGACAGATTCATCTCTACAAATTTGCCCCGACAAAGACGTTTTGAGTTGTGCTGTGAATCGAGCTGGATGTAACTTTAGTGGATATAGTCCGTAGTTTCATAGTTGGACCCTATTTCATCCGCAATGAGGCCCGGGGAGCTTTGGGTCATGTTGAGTGTAACTTGATGAATGAGTGCTGGACTTTGGCAGACCCATTCAAGTTTACACTCGCGTTTCTAAACATGCCCTTGTGTATTGAGTGGCCACATGGACACTAGTTTGAACCGAGTGCTGTTTGCTGAACCCCCGCTCCGGGTGTGTAGTCATTCCTTTATTCGCTGTTTGCACGCTTTGCATGGAAAAGACATCAAGCAAACTGTCCTGTCTTTCTAATTTACATTGTAAAACATGTCTAACCTCCCAACTCAAAATTTTCTAGTTACTGATCAGATCTAAATTTTTCAATTGGAATTTTAGAATTTCACTTGGGCCAATTGAAAATGTAGATGTGACCAGACACTAAAGTTTACGGAAGCCTTTTGCATTCACTTGAGGAAACAAAATCTACTATGTTTTTCTGAATTAACGAGTTAATTATCTCAGAATTATGAGATATTTTTTCTTGAAAATTTTTTTTCACCTTTTTTTATGAATTAATGAGTTGCTCCTAATTTTTGAGATAATCGAGTCATTAATTCAGAAAAACAGAGAAAAAACTTTTTCCATGAAAAACTACCTCGTAATTCTGAGATAATTAGCTCGTTAATTCCGAAAAAAAAACTTCTCCATGAAAAACTCTCAGATAATTAACTCGTTAATTCCGAAAAAAAAAACTTCTCCATGAAAAACTATCTCGTAATTCTGAGATAATTAACTCGTTAATTCCGAAAAAAACTAAAACCTTTCCATGAAACACTCTTGTAATTCTGAGATAATTAACTCGTTAATTCAGAAAAAAACAAACTTTTTTCCATGAAAAATTCTCGTAATTCTGAGATAATTAACTCGTTAATTCTGAAAAAAAAAAAAAAACTATCTCGTATTTCTGAGATAATTAACTCTTTAATTCCAAAAAAAAACAAACAAAACTTTTTTCCATGAAAAATTCTCGTAATTCTGAGATAATTAACTTGTTAATTCCGAAAAAAACAAAAACTTTTCCATGAAAAATTCTCGTAATTCTGAGATAATTAACTCGTTAATTCAGAAAAAACGGAACAAAAACTTTTTTCCATGAAAAATTCTCGTAATTCTGAGATAATTAACTTGTTAATTCCGAAAAAAACAACTTTTTTCCATGAAAAACTCTCGTAATTCTGAGATAATTAACTCGTTAATTCTGAAAAACGGAGCAAAAACTTTTTTCCATGAAAAACTATCTCGTAATTCTGAGATAATTAACTTGTTAATTCCGAAAAAAAGAAAAACTTTTCCATGAAAAACTCTTGTAATTCTGAGATAATTAACTCTTTAATTCAGAAAAACAGAGCAAAAACTTTTTTCCATGAAAAACTATCTCGTAATTCTGAGATAATTAACTCGTTAATTCAGATTTTGTTTCTTTAAGTGAATGCAGTACACTTCCGCAGTCCAATGTGTGTGTGACAGTCAGGATGCAGGAGACAGGGGTTTGCTCATGGGTGAAGGGAGAGTGTGTTGTTGAGGGGCATGTGGGCGGCAGGAGGCTGTATTCTCTGTTTGGCCTGTCACAGTTTCAGGGGGTTATTGTCTAGGATGGAGACATCCGGAGGTCAATGCCTCAAACCCTGTGTGAGGAAGGGAACAAAACAGCCCTGTATAAGAACAGGCCAAATGGGGATCACAGGTGGCAGGAATGGACTACATCTATATGGAAATGAGCTCACTGTTCTCAGCGTCCCACTGCAGACGCTGCTAATTTGCTTTTTTTCACATGGAAGAAGAATTGTAGGGTGGATCTCACGAACATTGAGATTGTCCTGGTCAAAATATGAATTAAATAAATAAATTTGTTTATTTAGGACTATTGGGATTTTTGTACTTTTATTTTAGAATTATGGGAGGATGTTTATTTTTGTTGTAGTTGTTGCTTAGTGACATTATTTTCATGACAGTTTAAGCACATTTCCTTGCTGTAATATGTCCACATGTTTTTTTTTTGTTTTTGTTTTTTTTCTCCAAATACTCCCATTATGTGTAAATACTGTAAATTTAAATTGCATAAATGAAATTACTTCTAAATTAACAAAATGGTACTAAAATATTACTTGGACTTACAAAAATAAAACTAGTCAAATAAAAATTAGTCAAGAGCTACTTTAAAAATAATGAACGAATTGTGTTAGTTTTTATGGAAAGTAATCTTGCGTTACTTTTTTTTCTGAATACTGAATCTGTTTTTGGCCTAGTGAGATGAGTAAATGCTCACATTGAGTGTAGAGCTACAATAAACAAAATTTACCAACAAATTTGAAAGTAATTAGTTTCTTTAGTTACTTGAAAAAAAGTAATCTGATTACATAAGCCACGTTTCTTGTAATGCATTACCCCCAACACTGGCCAAGACCATGACTAATTATTTGCAATATATATATTTTTTTATATAATAGTATTATACTTTTTTTTTAGCAAAATAAAGGATAAATGAAGTAATCTCCTCACTTTTCAACAAGAACCTCTTTCAGAGACACATTACAAATGAAACGAGCACTGCTGTTGGCTCACATTTTTCACCCTTGTTGAGTAAAAGCTTTCTCCTGAGATTTTGCAATCATTTTCAAGTGTTTATCCTTCAGAAACAAACAGCGCATAAGATAAATGTTCGATTTCAGCTCAAACTTATTATGTAAAAAAACCTATAATTTCCCGAGAGCCATGGTTCCAGGAATGAACACCAGCAGACGTTCATGGGCAGTTACAGAAAGCCTGTTTCATTACGTCAAATCGGATGTTTGCTTGACACAATCCAACAAACACGAGAACATGGTGAACTGGTGATAAGAGGGGGCCAAACATTTGTTTGCCTGATGGCTGGGACGTTTTAGCATTATGGCTGCTTTAGTTTGCAAATACGAAAATAGAACGAATAAGACAACGCCTGGGACAAATAAATCAATGACATATAAGAGTGTCCATGATGGAAAGAAAAGGAAAAATCTAGTTTAAGGACCTTCCAAATTCTTGGCAAACTCTGTATTCACGGTTCCATATGATTAAAAAGAAGAAATAAAACCCTTCAGTTTAAAATGTCATATGGTGTACTTTTTTTTTTTTTTTTTTTTTTTACAAATACAATGAATTACACACTTGAACAATTAACTAATCTTGCCTTGTCATAAAAAGTCAAATTACCCAATGGTGTACTAATACCTCTGCCAATTATCTGACTTATCATCCAGGGTTCCCATGGGTGCTTGAAATCCTTGTAAGCTTGTGAATCTGAGAAAAAACATTCAAGGCCTTGGAAAGTACATGTATGGAAGCTTGTTTCCGCCACTGAATAAATAAAAATTATAAAATAATTGAGAATTTTTATCTCACAATTGCGAGATATAAAGAATTGTGAGAAATAAAGTCACAATTGTGAGATATAAAGTCGCAATTCTGAGAAATAGTCACAATTCTAAGAAATAAAGTCACAATTCTGAGAAATAAAGTCACAATTCTGAGAAATAAAGTCACAATTCTGAGAAATAAAGTCGCAATTGCGAGATATAAAGTGGCAATTCTGAGAAATAAAGTCACAATTGCAAGATAAAAAGGCGCAATTCTGAGAAATAAAGTCGCAATTGCGAGATATAAAGTGGCAATTCTGAGAAATAAAGTCACAATTGCAAGATAAAAAGGCGCAATTCTGAGAAATAAATTCACAATTCTGAGAAATAAAGTCACAATTCTGAGAAATAAAGGCGCAATTGCAAGATAAAAAGGCGCAATTCTGAGAAATAAAGTCACAATTCTGAGAAATAAAGTCACAATTCTGAGAAATAAAGTCGCAATTGCGAGATATAAAGTGGCAATTCTGAGAAATAAAGTCCCAATTGCGAGATAAAAAGGCGCAATTCTGAGAAATAAAGTCGCAATTGCGAGATAAAAAGGCGCGAATCTGAGAAATAAAGTCACAATTCTGAGAAATAAAGTCGCAATTGCGAGATAAAAAGTCGCAATTCTGAGAAATAAAGTCGCAATTGTGAGATAAAAAGGCGCAATTCTGAGAAATAAAGTCGCAATTGCGAGATAAAAAGTCGCAATTCTGAGAAATAAAGTCGCAATTGCGAGATAAAAAGGCGCAATTCTGAGAAATAAAGTCGCAATTGCGAGATAAAAAGTCGCAATTCTGAGAAATAAAGTCGCAATTGCGAGATAAAAAGGCGCGAATCTGAGAAATAAAGTCGCAATTGTGAGATATAAAGTCGCAATTCTGAGAAATAAAGTCGCAATTCTGACTTTATATCACGCAATTCTAACTTTACACAATACTGTCCCTTTAAGAGACGACCTGTTTCTGCATATTAGATGTATTATAACTTTTAAAAGTTTTTAAATATTATAGTGAAGCAGTTAAAACATTTTTTTTATATAAAAATGAATAATAATAATAATAGAAGATTGTCAAACTACCAAAAAATTCCCTGTTTTTGTGAGGCCTTTTTCTGTATTATGATATCAGGACAGATATCGTTTTTGGTTTTATGCACAAGTTAAGTTTAAAAAACAAGTGTATCAAGTGATTTTTAAAAATTTCAACATTGTCAATAAATGCATAGACATTGACATATTTTAAGTGTGACAGGACTTTGTGGGGTCCAACATTGTCTCCTAAACGTTTCTAAAGGAGTCCATGCTGGAGTGAGTTCACACCACCCCTAAACAAACCCCATAAAGGAAGCCGTATATGTCTGCATGCGATTCTCAAGTAGGATTAGTTCACTATGAGAGCTGAAAGAAAGTCCCATGTACTCCATTTCCTGGGCTCCGGGACAAGTGCAGGTGGCTGAGGGGTTCGGATTACACCCCGATGAAACCCTCTGGTCCCTCCTTTCCCCTCCAGCCCCCCTTTACCCAGCGAGCCGAACCTCTCCATGATCTGAGAATTCCTGCAAACTACTCCTAATTCTTCGGACAGATGGACACACTTAATCTGCAGCGGTAAGTGCTACAACCTGTGAACAGGCAACTAGGACAGCCACCTGTCAGGACCCCTGTCACATGATAGGCACCGCATGGCACACAGCTAAGCTATCGCTGCAGAAATATGCTTGGGATTTAAAAAAAATAAAGTTTTACACATTTGAAAAGTGTTAAACAGTAAACAAGGCAGTTGATAGACATCTCTAGACAATTTTCAGTAATAAATGCCATTTTGAGATTACTGACTTTACATCTCGCAATTCTAACTTTACATCTCGCAATTCTAACTTTATATCTCGCAATTCTAACTTTATATCTCACAATTCTAACTTTATATCTCACAATTCTAACTTTATATCTCACAATTCTAACTTTATATCTCACAATTCTGACTTTACATCTCACAATTCTGACTTTATATCTCACAATTCTGACTTTATATCTCACAATTCTAACTTTATATCTCACAATTCTGACTTTATATCTCGCAATTCTGACTTTATATCTCACAATTCTAACTTTATATCTCACAATTCTGACTTTATATCTCACAATTCTGACTTTATATCTCACAATTCTGACTTTATATCTCACAATTCTAACTTTATATCTCACAATTCTGACTTTATATCTCACAATTCTGACTTTATATCTCACAATTCTGACTTTATATCTCACAATTCTGACTTTATATCTCACAATTCTGACTTTATATCTCACAATTCTGACTTTATATCTCACAATTCTAACTTTACATCTCGCAATTCTGACTTTATATCTCAATTCTAACTTTATATCTCACAATTCTGACTTTATATCTCACAATTCTAACTTTATATCTCGCAATTCTAACTTTATATCTCACAATTCTGACTTTATATCTCACAATTCTAACTTTACATCTCGCAATTCTAACTTTACATCTCGCAATTCTGACTTTACATCTCGCAATTCTGACTTTACATCTCGCAATTCTGACTTTACATCTCGCAATTCTGTCTTTGCATCTCGCAATTCTGACTTTACATCTCGCAATTCTGACTTTACATCTCACAATTCTGACTTTACATCTCGCAATTCTGTCTTTGCATCTCGCAATTCTGACTTTACATCTCGCAATTCTTACTTTACATCACGCAATTCTGACTTTACATCTCGCAATTCTGACTTTACATCTCGCAATTCTGACTTTACATCTCGCAATTCTGACTTTACATCTCGCAATTCTGACTTTACATCTCGCAATTCTGACTTTACATCACGCAATTCTGACTTTACATCTCGCAATTCTGACTTTACATCACGCAATTCTTACTTTACATCACTCAATTCTGACTTTACATCACGCAATTCTGACTTTACATCTCGCAATTCTGACTTTACATCTCGCAATTCTGACTTTACATCTCGCAATTCTGACTTTTTATCACGCAATTCTGACTTTACATCTCGTAATTCTGACTTTACATCTCGCAATTCTGACTTTACATCTCGCAATTCTGACTTTACATCACGCAATTCTGACTTTACATCATGACTTTACATCACGCAATTCTGACTTTACATCTCGTAATTCTGACTTTACATCTCGCAATTCTGACTTTACATCTCGCAATTCTGACTTTACATCTCGCAATTCTGACTTTATATCACACAATTCTGACTTTACATCTCGCAATTCTGACTTTACATCTCGCAATTCTGACTTTACATCTCGCAATTCTGACTTTATATCACACAATTCTGACTTTACATCACGCAATTCTGACTTTACATCACGCAATTCTGACTTTACATCACGCAATTCTGACTTTACATCTCGTAATTCTGACTTTACATCTCGCAATTCTGACTTTACATCTCGCAATTCTGACTTTATATCACACAATTCTGACTTTACATCACGCAATTCTGACTTTACATCTCGTAATTCTGACTTTATATCTCACAATTCTGACTTTACATCACGCAATTCTGACTTTACATCTCGTAATTCTGACTTTATATCTCACAATTCTGACTTTATATCTCACAATTCTGACTTTACATCTCGTAATTCTGACTTTACATCTCGTAATTCTGACTTTACATCTCGCAATTCTGACTTTACATCACGCAATTCTGACTTTACATCATGACTTTACATCACGCAATTCTGACTTTACATCTCGTAATTCTGACTTTACATCTCGCAATTCTGACTTTACATCTCGCAATTCTGACTTTACATCTCGCAATTCTGACTTTATATCACACAATTCTGACTTTACATCTCGCAATTCTGACTTTACATCTCGCAATTCTGACTTTACATCTCGCAATTCTGACTTTATATCACACAATTCTGACTTTACATCACGCAATTCTGACTTTACATCACGCAATTCTGACTTTACATCACGCAATTCTGACTTTACATCTCGTAATTCTGACTTTACATCTCGCAATTCTGACTTTACATCTCGCAATTCTGACTTTATATCACACAATTCTGACTTTACATCACGCAATTCTGACTTTACATCTCGTAATTCTGACTTTATATCTCACAATTCTGACTTTACATCACGCAATTCTGACTTTACATCTCGTAATTCTGACTTTATATCTCACAATTCTGACTTTATATCTCACAATTCTGACTTTACATCTCGTAATTCTGACTTTACATCTCGTAATTCTGACTTTACATCTCGTAATTCTGACTTTACATCTCGCAATTCTGACTTTACATCACGCAATTCTGACTTTACATCTCGCAATTCTGACTTTACATCACGCAATTCTTACTTTACATCACTCAATTCTGACTTTACATCACGCAATTCTGACTTTACATCTCGCAATTCTGACTTTACATCTCGCAATTCTGACTTTACATCTCGCAATTCTGACTTTTTATCACGTGTGTGATTCAGTGGCGGAAACAAGCTTCCATTGATTTCTTTCTTTTCTCTCTCTTTTTTTTACAGTGATTCATTCAGAGCCGATTCAAAATGACACATCTCTAACTTCACCCAGAAAAGGAGGTGTTTCCCACAGCATGCCAACAGATGGATATCATTTTGATAGTTTAAGTGTCCGAGGAAGCAGAGACGCATAAGAACCCATAGACCAGACAACAGGTGAGCGGTTACGGTCAGCCGGCAAATCCTACTGATATTCTAACCTATTGAACTTTCCCAGAACAGCATTCCCCTGTAGACACACATTATTGCATTGCAGGACCTGTTCCGTGCGCTTTGATCCACTCGATGTGAAGCAGATCTGTGGCGGTGGCCTGAACAGTGAGATAATGAAAGCAGGCTGGCTGGGAGAGAAATGACCCAGGACAATGCTTCTCTTTCAGGCTGCTGGCATGAGCTGTTGGAGACTTGTACTATACAGCGAGTAAAGTGACTTTCCAGCTTCAGCACCTTTAGCTGATAAAGCAGAGTGCAAACAAGAATCTGCTTCCTTTTTGGTTCAGAAAGATCTTTCCCTGGGTAACTAGTGCCAGAGTTCTTCCTGTGTGACAGCCTACTTTTTGCCCTGCTTTTTCTTTGCCGGTTCCTGCTGAAAAATAGCTAGTGGACCAGCTATACCAGCTCTAACACTGGTTTATGCTGGATTTTTCAGCTGGGTAATGATGGAAAAATTATGGAGCATTTGAAAACAAGTGTGTTCACATTTTCTGAAGTTAAAGTAAGTTTCCTGCAGGGACTCTTCATTGTACATATAACATGACAATAATGCAACGCTTAAAGGAGTAGTTCACTTTCGAAAAAGCTTTTTCTGATAATTAACTCTCCCCCGTGTCATCCAAGAAGATGTTCATGTCTTTCTTTCTTCAGTCGAAAAGAAATTAAGGTTTTTGATGAAAACATTCCAGGATTTTCTCCATATAATGGACTTCAATGGGGTCCAAAAGACAGTTTCAGTGCAAACTGTTCAAAGGGCTTTAAACGATTCCAGACGATGAATAAGGGTCTTATCAAGCGAAACGATCGCTCATTTAATAAATAAATAACAAAGTTTAAGTTTTATAAGCTCAAATGCTCGCCTTTCTCTGTTCTGTGATGCGCGTTCGTGACTCTCCTGTTCGTCAAAATGAACGAATCTTTTTTCGAGTCATGACTAGAAGGGTCCTTGATAAGACCCTTATTCATCGTCTGTAATCGTTTAAAGCCCTTTGAACAGTTTGTAGTTTGCACTGAAACTCTCTTTGGGAACCTTGAAACGTTTGGACCCCATTGAAGTCCATTATATAGAGAAAATACCGGAATGTTTTCATCAAAAACCTTAATTTCTTTTCGACTGAAGAAAGAAAGACATGGACATCTTGAATGACACAGGGGTGAGTAAATTATCAGCAATTTTTTTTTACTCCTTTAATATCCTACTAATATGATAAACTAAAGTTTTTGGCTCATCTCACACACTGTTTTAATAGGGTATAACCTGATCTGTAATAATAGGGAAGTGTACGTCACTGAAATGAATCCGTAAAGGAATCTGAACCTGCGAGTTGAATGGACCCAAATAATTCGAGTCATGTGAATCAATATCCCACAACAGCTTCACATGTGGCTGATCCACATCCTGAACTCAAGGAACGCACTTGTTTGCTTCATAAGCTGGATGTTGCGCTCAAGTTGCACTTTTGTTTTGGGTGGGTGGGGTGAAACAAAAGGCTCGGCTTCGGCTTTTGGGTTTTAGCCTTCCTTCGGACTTAAGGAGGAAGGATCTTTCACTTTCCTGCTTGTAATAAGTGACTTCTCCTGTTCCATGTGCACAATGGTCACTCTGTTGGGCCCTTTTTAAAGGCGTTGAGCCTGCACGGTTCGGCAGCCCTCCCTGCCGTTTGCTTAGCCACCCAAACGCCCGACGCAAGCCTCCGCCGCAGCCTTTCAATGCCCCGTCCTGACTCTAAGAGGCTTATGTCCTCACCCAGGGGTGGTAGGAAGCACAGGATGAATGGATGAAGGAGGGAGGGGCAGGAAGGAGGAAGGCCCAATCAGCCGTTACCGCTGAGATCAGATTCAGATTCGAAAGATTCGAAACTCCCCTCCGTGAACTATTTGGTCGACTTTCAAACAAGAGATGAGGAAATAGCCGAATGCCGGCGATGTCACGCTTTACTGGAGATGAAAACATCTCCTCTTTTTGTGCTCTAGGTTTTTTTGGCGATGCAGGAGGATCCATAATTATTTGCTAATCTGGGAGGAAGTGCTGTTTGCATGAGTACATAGAGATAGAGGAGAAGGATGGGTCTATTAAATAAGACCCCATTCAGTGACTGAATGAGAATGGAGGGATGAATAGTTCCTCGAACAGATGAATACAAGCACATTGCTTTGCACAATGACAAGACCACAGGGACCTTTCTTTGAAATCGGGAGTTAATCTGGAAAATTCCTGGCGGCAGGATCCCGATGCACGGCGCACACTGGCACAACGTCAGTTAAAGGCCATTAACAGAGTTTTACAGCCTTAATGCGGGAGAGATGAATACAGCCAGCACGTTATAGGCCAGTCTCGCTTCTGTTTCATCTCAGGAGTGGCTTGTTTTTTTTGTCCTATCTAGTAAATGATTTCAAATGACATAAAAATCCTATTCCCACATAGAATAATTTGAAAACACAATCCTCTATGATGTTTTTAGTTCCTTTCATAAAAGGTCAGGATTGCATAGATGTCTTGTTATTAAATGAATGAAGTCTTGAAACGAAAATCTTATGAAATGCGCGTTCGTTAGTCTCCTGTTCGAACTCGTTTATCAAATGAACGAATCTTTTGTCGTGTCATTTGGTTCATTCAACGAACGAAATGAACGAGTTGACTCTGGAAAAGATTTGTTCATTTTGATGAACGAGTTCGAACAGGAGAGTCGAACAAGGAGAGCATTTGAGCTTATAAAACTTAAACTTTGTTATATATTTATTAAATGAGCGATCGTTTCGCTTGATAAGACCCTTATTCATCGTCTGGAAACGTTTAAAGCCCTTTGAACAGTTTGCACTGAAACTCTCATTTGGACCTTGAACCGTTTGGTTCCCATTGAAGTCCATTATATGGAGAAAATCCAAAACCTTAATTTCTTTTCAACTGAAGAAAGAAAGACATGGACATCTTGGATGACACAGGGGTGAGTAAATTATCAGCAAAAGTGTTTTCTAAAGTGAACTACTCCTTTAATAATTGAGTTTTTGGATAAGGACCATCCACCAAAGACTCAATTTTTGCAAGGAAAGATGGGTCATGGCTCATCAATTGGTGCTAACTCGTCAAACCATTCAAAAATCACATTTG